>NC_083560.1:150677564-150727564 GCF_019925205.1 Metopolophium dirhodum
GTTGCTGGGCAGCTGCCTCTAGATTTGGAAATCCGATGGCATGTGGTTAGGATCAAAAGGAAAGCTGGTGAAATCTCAGAGGAGGAGATGAACAACCAGTGGGATAGGATCATTGACATCTGGCAGGATAGGTGGGATAATAGCACGAAGGGTCGTTGGACCCATGCTATTTTTCCCGACATAAGATGGAGACTGGCTCTCCCTCTCGAGGTGGATCACTACGTGTGCCAGTTCCTCACGGGTCACGGAGACTTCAACTCCAAGTTGGAGTCTTTCGCCCTGCGTGGTACGGGCGCGTGCAGATGTGAAACTGAGGACGAGACGGTGGACCACGTGCTCTTCAGATGCCCTGTGCTCTCTGCTGAGAGAGCAAGGCTCATCAGGCTTGTGGGCGAGGACGCATGGCCGTGTGAGACCAAGGTGTTACTGGACACTAGGTCAAACTACTGTGCACTGCGTCGCTTTGCTAGGGAGGCCATCGAGGCCAAAAGATCTTCGGATAGAGTAGGTATTCTCCAGGCTAGGTAGGCTCCGTCACAGGCGACGGAGGGGTTGGTGGGGACCCGGGGTTAGCGTGTAAGCGCTGGCCCGAATCTCCACCGCAAGGCCCACCACTAGCCGGCTGGGGAGCCAAAATAGTGGTAGGGGCCACGCCCCGGGTTGATCCACTGACATCAACCAAAAACCTAGTCAGTACCACGGGAGAGGGGAGCCCCACCGCGCACAGATACGGCCAGCCGGAGCTGTGCGTGGTGCCCCTCAAGGTTGAGGAGCCTACCTCGGCTGAAACGTGGTGGCTGTGGGACAGGCGCCAGATAGTAGTACATAAACCACAACACCTAGTGGGAGGTCCGGTACCCAAGGTGGCACTTAACTGAGTCATTCCGGCCCTCAGAAAAGGTACGGGCCCTCCGGGGCCCGGTGCTGGTGGTCCACAGACGACCCTAGGCCGTAGGCGGTTAGCCGTCGACGTCCTAGCTCCACCTCCGCCCGTAAGTAGCGCCCAGCGCTAAGGCACGGACGGATGGCGGTAGGCGAGAGCCACAAAACCCGGAGACTCCTGTCCCTATCTACTTAGTGTTGGTCTGACAGCCATACAGTGCGGACGTGTTTTTGAGGTGCTCCGTGTACAACTCAAGTTCCGAACGGGTTAGAGTAGTTAAATTTTTGCGTTCTTAGTACCAAAAGATTCGTCTCGAGTAGACGCTTCTACTGGTGCATCGAGCGCGAAAATCGGTTAGGTTAGCAAGGCGTGAGGGCGTTTTTAGTCTGTCGCAAGCGTAAACTCTTTGTTTACGCCCGACCGGCAAAACCCTTTCAGCGATTTCTCGGGCTGTATTGCGAATTTCGCGTCGGACGATACACCGTTGAATTCGTGCTGTTCTAGCGCTAATTTTGGTGTAGGCCGCGCGAAAGTTCGACTTTCAGTGCCGAAGTTAGGCTCAAAAAGTTCGCGAGCGAACAGAAGGTCACAGAATCGAGGTACGACATCGCGGTTTGGACAGTCGAATAGTCTTTTTTAAGATAAATCGACGGGCCCGAGCTGCGTTTTCGTGCAGCGATTTGCGGCCCCAGGAGCGGCGATCAAAGTTCCGGCGGGCGAGAGACGCGCGGCGGATCGTGCGGGTGCGCGCGGACCGACGCCAACGCGTGACGTGTCCGAGTGGCGTACGTGCGGCGCGCGGTGTTTAGGATCGTGCGAGTGCGCGCGGCCTGAGTGGTCACCGCCCCCGGGAAACTGCGAGTGCGCGAGCAAGTGTGCGGGCGCGCGTGAACGTGCGAGTGCGTACAACCGGTCCCCCCCAGTGCAACGCTCTGGTGGGCGAGTGCGCGGTGCGTGCGCGTACGCGAGTGGCGCGTTAAAATTCCCGCGAACAGACCGGTGTCGATTTTGAGTCGGTCTGTATAAGCCTTAGGGCGAACACGTTGCTGCGCTGCCGCCATCAGGTAAGGTGTTAGGATTTATATTATATAGGTTAAGGTAGCATAGTTCCAGTGCCGTTAGTACTCCCCACTCGCAAAGGAGGAAAAGGCGCTGCCACTAGGGTAGGTAGGCTCGATAGTTGTATTTAGGTTAAGTCCAAGAGCGCGGTCAGTCATGTCTGACATGGAACTGACCGACGAAGAGGGGGGATGCCTGGAAGAGGTAAGGGCGGGTGCACCGGCGGCGGGGGTCCCAGAGGGGGACACCGTCGCCAAGGTACAAAAGAGGAAGAGGGTGGACGGTCCAGAGGAGGAAGGCATTTCTGAATGCTCCTCCTTTGGTATTTCATCCTTTCCTCAAAAGGCAAGGAATATTGGTAGGGACCTGGACGCGCTCCTTCTGGCAGAGAAGGAGAAGCGAAAGATTTCGGCGGCCGCTCTGCGGACAATCTTGGAGATCAGGGAAAGGTATGAGGCCTTGCTCGATGAGGCCTATAGGCAGAACACGGTTCTGCAAGGTAGGGTCGAGGAGGCGAGGCGGTCTCAGTCGAGACCTGAGGTGCGCGAGGTTGTGGTGGAGAGGACGGTTGCGCCATCTCCGCCCAAGAAGAAGAAGAAGGTCGAGGACAAGGCCAAGGCCAAGTCTGCGGCTGCTAAGGAGAAGGTGAAGGGAAAGGTAAAGGAGCAGCCGTTTGTGGAGGTTGTGAGCAGGAAGAGCAAAAGGAAAAAGAAGAAGAAGAAGAAGAATGAGGAGAAGCCCAAGGAGCAGCCGAGAGTGGCCACCACCACCTCCAAGAAGGTGGCTAAGGCCATCGAGAGGGAGAAGGCGAGGGCTCCGGCCCGCGCCTTCGTCGTCTCGGTGGGGGCTGCTGGGGCCAGTGAGGCCAAGAAACAGCTCTGGGCCGATCTGGTCAAGGGGGTGGCGGTGCCCAAGCTTGGCGGCTCTGCGAAGCTCCCGAGAGGAGATCTGGTGGTTAGGCCGGCTGACGAGGCCACGTATGCGGCCTTGAAGGCCATGGAAAAAGACGGTAAGGGTGTGAGAGAGGAGAGTGCGAGATGGCCGACCGTACTAGTGTATGACGTGGATAGGGAAATTCCTAAGGAGAAGCTCGCGGGCCAGATCGTGGATCAGAACCCGGAGCTTGGTCTGGACAAGGAGGCCGTGGTCCCCCTCTTCATGAAGGGGCCCAAGACGGACGAGCTTGTTTGGTGGGTCTGCTCGGTTAGACCAAGCGCCTTCAAGACTCTGGTAGGAAAGAGTCTTTTCATCGGGTTGGCCAAGTGCAAGGTCAAGGAGTACGTTGACGTAGTCAGGTGCTTCAAGTGCCAGCATTTCGGTCACAGGGCTCTGAAGTGTGTGCAGACGGTGGACACTTGCGGGCGCTGCGCGGTCAAGGGCCATAGGGCCAAGGACTGCAAGAGCGTGCCGGTCAAGTGCGCCAACTGTGGCCTGGCTGCTCAGTCGGGGCACAGCGGTTGTGTGGCTCTTCACAAGGCGACCATCACGGTTGCCCGTAGGACAGATTTCGGCTCAAAATGATCTCTTCGACCTACTGTGTAGTCCAACTGAACATGAACGGGAATCATCTCGTCTCAGATCAGATACTGGACTACAGCAGGGCTAACGGGGTTGAGGTGCTTCTGCTTCAGGAAGTGCTGACCTCGGGAGACAAGTTGCTAGGTTTTGACTACCGCGCCACGAAAGTGGTTCTCAGCAGTAGGGACGGTAGTGCAGGGGCTGCCATAGTTGTCCTAAATCAGGACATCGAGGTGGTAGCCCTGCAGGGGCTCAGCGATAGGTTCTGCGCCGTGGCCAGTCTCAGGAAGAGACATGGACAGGCGGTCGTGTTCGTGTCAGCTTACTTCAAGTACAGCATCCCGACACGCATCTTTACGGACAGGCTAGGTGATATTCTTGATAGGGTCAACCAAGACGTCGTGATAGGGGCCGACGTGAACGCGCACTCGCCGCAATGGTTCAGTCGGCCGGGCAACAACTCGGGTTCAGCCCGGGGGACCCACGTCGAATCCCTGATCGCGGCGAAACACTTGACGGTGCACAACCAGCCTGGCCACCTCGACACGTACGAGAGGCCGGGTATGGGGGCATCGAACATAGATGTTACGCTGACGAGAGGGGGTTCACTGACGAACTCAGTCTCTGAATGGGAAGTGCTCGATGTCACCGACAGCGACCACAGGACCATCAGATTCAAGATCCGCGTCGGATCAGGGTCGGAGGGACCCGCGGTAGGGAAAAGTCGATTCAATGTTAGGAAAGCCGACTGGGATAGGTTTAGGTGGGTTCTGGCCCAGAAAGTTCTTGGTGAACATGAGACCATGGTGGGCGGTTGCGGACAGGTAGCGGAGTCTCTTACGCGTGCTCTCGGGCATGCCATGGAGGCCTCCATGCCCCGCTCCCGTAAATCCGTCAGGATGAAACCGCCATGGTGGGACGCCGGACTCGAAGAGTCCAAAAGGCGCCTCAATAACTTCAGACGCACCATGGACTATAAAGTCTCGGATAGGGACCAATTCAGAGTGCTCAGGAACGAGCACCTGAAAAAGATTAGGAAGGCCAAGATGGAGTCGTGGAGGAAGTTCGCTACCTCCAGCAACTCGGACATCTGGGGCCCGGTCTATCGTTGGGCTAGGAATGGATCTTCTAAGAGTAGGGTACCAAACGCTGTGCTTCGAGAAGACGGAACCTTCACGGTGACGGCTTTGGAGACGGCCGAGTGTCTGTTGGAGAGCCTAATCCCTAGGGACAGGGCTGCTCCTATCTTTGAGGCTGAGAGAGTAGGAAGAGTGAGACCAGAGGTCACGGAGGCCGAGGTTAAGGCGGCTGTCTGGAGGATGGCCCCTAACAAAGCTCCGGGACTGGATGGGATCACCGCTGGGGTACTCAGGAAGGCGTGGGGCGTCATCGGCTTGCCGCTGACCAACGTCCTGAGAGAGTGCCTCAGGAAGTCGGAATTTCCGGACTGTTGGAAGACAGCAGAGGTGGTGATCATCAGGAAGGGAGAGGACAGAGACCCGAGTCTTCCTAAGTCATATAGACCAGTCAGCCTGCTTTCGGCACCGTCAAAAGTGCTGGAACGGCTGGTGGTGGACAGGCTTGAGGAGGAAACGGGGGGCGCTCTTTCAGCAGAGCAACATGGTTTCAGGGTCGGTAAGTCCACAATCAGCGCGATCAAGTCGTGTCTGGATTGGGTGGACAACAGTGAGGAGATGGTGGTAGGAGTCTTTCTGGATATCTCAGGAGCCTTCGACAACCTGAGATGGAACGTTCTGATTAGGGACATGATGGATCTGGGGGCATCCGATGCAACTAGATCTATCATACAGAGCTATCTGACGGGCAGAAGGGCGGTGCTCTCGGTGGAGGGAGCGACAGCATTCGCGGATCTCACCAGAGGCTGCCCTCAAGGCTCACAGTTAGGGCCAAGTCTTTGGAATTTATCTATGGATAGGGCGTTGGTCACCAACACGGACGATAGGGTCAAACTGGTCGCGTACGCGGATGACCTGGCGGTTCTTATCGCGGGCTCCGATCTCGAAGAAATTCAGGGGAAAGCGAGAGCGACGCTCGGCGCCTTGCGCGAGTGGGCGAGCCGAAGAGGTCTAACCTTCTCGGCAAGCAAGTCTCAAGCGATCCCCCTGAAAGGAGGGCTGCGGCCGGGGTTCACTGTTCCCTTCGGGACAGAGGACATCGTGGCTGTGAGTTCAGTTAGGTATCTGGGCGTTGAATTGGACAGTAGGCGAAATTTCTGGGCGCACGTGAGCGGCGTGGCCGGAAAGTCCGACTCTCTGTACAGTAGGCTTAGAGCGGCATCGTCTGCGGACTGGGGTCTCCGACAGTCCACCTCCGCCGTAATATACAAGGCAGTCTTCCTGCCTCGTATCACTTACGCTGCGGAGATCTGGTCGAAAGGAGTCCTCACGGCGAAGGCGATAAAACTCCTCGGCAGCAAGCAGAGGAGGGCCCTTCTCTCTCTAACAGGGGCATACAGAACGACCTCAACGGATGCGTTGCAGGTTGTTGCTGGGCAGCTGCCTCTAGATTTGGAAATCCGATGGCATGTGGTTAGGATCAAAAGGAAAGCTGGTGAAATCTCAGAGGAGGAGATGAACAACCAGTGGGATAGGATCATTGACATCTGGCAGGATAGGTGGGATAATAGCACGAAGGGTCGTTGGACCCATGCTATTTTTCCCGACATAAGATGGAGACTGGCTCTCCCTCTCGAGGTGGATCACTACGTGTGCCAGTTCCTCACGGGTCACGGAGACTTCAACTCCAAGTTGGAGTCTTTCGCCCTGCGTGGTACGGGCGCGTGCAGATGTGAAACTGAGGACGAGACGGTGGACCACGTGCTCTTCAGATGCCCTGTGCTCTCTGCTGAGAGAGCAAGGCTCATCAGGCTTGTGGGCGAGGACGCATGGCCGTGTGAGACCAAGGTGTTACTGGACACTAGGTCAAACTACTGTGCACTGCGTCGCTTTGCTAGGGAGGCCATCGAGGCCAAAAGATCTTCGGATAGAGTAGGTATTCTCCAGGCTAGGTAGGCTCCGTCACAGGCGACGGAGGGGTTGGTGGGGACCCGGGGTTAGCGTGTAAGCGCTGGCCCGAATCTCCACCGCAAGGCCCACCACTAGCCGGCTGGGGAGCCAAAATAGTGGTAGGGGCCACGCCCCGGGTTGATCCACTGACATCAACCAAAAACCTAGTCAGTACCACGGGAGAGGGGAGCCCCACCGCGCACAGATACGGCCAGCCGGAGCTGTGCGTGGTGCCCCTCAAGGTTGAGGAGCCTACCTCGGCTGAAACGTGGTGGCTGTGGGACAGGCGCCAGATAGTAGTACATAAACCACAACACCTAGTGGGAGGTCCGGTACCCAAGGTGGCACTTAACTGAGTCATTCCGGCCCTCAGAAAAGGTACGGGCCCTCCGGGGCCCGGTGCTGGTGGTCCACAGACGACCCTAGGCCGTAGGCGGTTAGCCGTCGACGTCCTAGCTCCACCTCCGCCCGTAAGTAGCGCCTAGCGCTAAGGCACGGACGGATGGCGGTAGGCGAGAGCCACAAAACCCGGAGACTCCTGTCCCTATCTACTAGTGTTGGTCTGACAGCCATACAGTGCGGACGTGTTTTTGAGGTGCTCCGTGTACAACTCAAGTTCCGAACGGGTTAGAGTAGTCAAATTTTTGCGTTCTTAGTACCAAAAGATTCGTCTCGAGTAGACGCTTCTACTGGTGCATCGAGCGCGAAAATCGGTTAGGTTAGCAAGGCGTGAGGGCGTTTTTAGTCTGTCGCAAGCGTAAACTCTTTGTTTACGCCCGACCGGCAAAACCCTTTCAGCGATTTCTCGGGCTGTATTGCGAATTTCGCGTCGGACGATACACCGTTGAATTCGTGCTGTTCTAGCGCTAATTTTGGTGTAGGCCGCGCGAAAGTTCGACTTTCAGTGCCGAAGTTAGGCTCAAAAAGTTCGCGAGCGAACAGAAGGTCACAGAATCGAGGTACGACATCGCGGTTTGGACAGTCGAATAGTCTTTTTTAAGATAAATCGACGGGCCCGAGCTGCGTTTTCGTGCAGCGATTTGCGGCCCCAGGAGCGGCGATCAAAGTTCCGGCGGGCGAGAGACGCGCGGCGGATCGTGCGGGTGCGCGCGGACCGACGCCAACGCGTGACGTGTCCGAGTGGCGTACGTGCGGCGCGCGGTGTTTAGGATCGTGCGAGTGCGCGCGGCCTGAGTGGTCACCGCCCCCGGGAAACTGCGAGTGCGCGAGCAAGTGTGCGGGCGCGCGTGAACGTGCGAGTGCGTACAACCGGTCCCCCCCAGTGCAACGCTCTGGTGGGCGAGTGCGCGGTGCGTGCGCGTACGCGAGTGGCGCGTTAAAATTCCCGCGAACAGACCGGTGTCGATTTTGAGTCGGTCTGTATAAGCCTTAGGGCGAACACGTTGCTGCGCTGCCGCCATCAGGTAAGGTGTTAGGATTTATATTATATAGGTTAAGGTAGCATAGTTCCAGTGCCGTTAGTACTCCCCACTCGCAAAGGAGGAAAAGGCGCTGCCACTAGGGTAGGTAGGCTCGATAGTTGTATTTAGGTTAAGTCCAAGAGCGCGGTCAGTCATGTCTGACATGGAACTGACCGACGAAGAGGGGGGATGCCTGGAAGAGGTAAGGGCGGGTGCACCGGCGGCGGGGGTCCCAGAGGAGGACACCGTCGCCAAGGTACAAAAGAGGAAGAGGGTGGACGGTCCAGAGGAGGAAGGCATTTCTGAATGCTCCTCCTTTGGTATTTCATCCTTTCCTCAAAAGGCAAGGAATATTGGTAGGGACCTGGACGCGCTCCTTCTGGCAGAGAAGGAGAAGCGAAAGATTTCGGCGGCCGCTCTGCGGACAATCTTGGAGATCAGGGAAAGGTATGAGGCCTTGCTCGATGAGGCCTATAGGCAGAACACGGTTCTGCAAGGTAGGGTCGAGGAGGCGAGGCGGTCTCAGTCGAGACCTGAGGTGCGCGAGGTTGTGGTGGAGAGGACGGTTGCGCCATCTCCGCCCAAGAAGAAGAAGAAGGTCGAGGACAAGGCCAAGGCCAAGTCTGCGGCTGCTAAGGAGAAGGTGAAGGGAAAGGTAAAGGAGCAGCCGTTTGTGGAGGTTGTGAGCAGGAAGAGCAAAAGGAAAAAGAAGAAGAAGAAGAAGAATGAGGAGAAGCCCAAGGAGCAGCCGAGAGTGGCCATCACCACCTCCAAGAAGGTGGCTAAGGCCATCGAGAGGGAGAAGGCGAGGGCTCCGGCCCGCGCCTTCGTCGTCTCGGTGGGGGCTGCTGGGGCCAGTGAGGCCAAGAAACAGCTCTGGGCCGATCTGGTCAAGGGGGTGGCGGTGCCCAAGCTTGGCGGCTCTGCGAAGCTCCCGAGAGGAGATCTGGTGGTTAGGCCGGCTGACGAGGCCACGTATGCGGCCTTGAAGGCCATGGAAAAAGACGGTAAGGGTGTGAGAGAGGAGAGTGCGAGATGGCCGACCGTACTAGTGTATGACGTGGATAGGGAAATTCCTAAGGAGAAGCTCGCGGGCCAGATCGTGGATCAGAACCCGGAGCTTGGTCTGGACAAGGAGGCCGTGGTCCCCCTCTTCATGAAGGGGCCCAAGACGGACGAGCTTGTTTGGTGGGTCTGCTCGGTTAGACCAAGCGCCTTCAAGACTCTGGTAGGAAAGAGTCTTTTCATCGGGTTGGCCAAGTGCAAGGTCAAGGAGTACGTTGACGTAGTCAGGTGCTTCAAGTGCCAGCATTTCGGTCACAGGGCTCTGAAGTGTGTGCAGACGGTGGACACTTGCGGGCGCTGCGCGGTCAAGGGCCATAGGGCCAAGGACTGCAAGAGCGTGCCGGTCAAGTGCGCCAACTGTGGCCTGGCTGCTCAGTCGGGGCACAGCGGTTGTGTGGCTCTTCACAAGGCGACCATCACGGTTGCCCGTAGGACAGATTTCGGCTCAAAATGATCTCTTCGACCTACTGTGTAGTCCAACTGAACATGAACGGGAATCATCTCGTCTCAGATCAGATACTGGACTACAGCAGGGCTAACGGGGTTGAGGTGCTTCTGCTTCAGGAAGTGCTGACCTCGGGAGACAAGTTGCTAGGTTTTGACTACCGCGCCACGAAAGTGGTTCTCAGCAGTAGGGACGGTAGTGCAGGGGCTGCCATAGTTGTCCTAAATCAGGACATCGAGGTGGTAGCCCTGCAGGGGCTCAGCGATAGGTTCTGCGCCGTGGCCAGTCTCAGGAAGAGACATGGACAGGCGGTCGTGTTCGTGTCAGCTTACTTCAAGTACAGCATCCCGACACGCATCTTTACGGACAGGCTAGGTGATATTCTTGATAGGGTCAACCAAGACGTCGTGATAGGGGCCGACGTGAACGCGCACTCGCCGCAATGGTTCAGTCGGCCGGGCAACAACTCGGGTTCAGCCCGGGGGACCCACGTCGAATCCCTGATCGCGGCGAAACACTTGACGGTGCACAACCAGCCTGGCCACCTCGACACGTACGAGAGGCCGGGTATGGGGGCATCGAACATAGATGTTACGCTGACGAGAGGGGGTTCACTGACGAACTCAGTCTCTGAATGGGAAGTGCTCGATGTCACCGACAGCGACCACAGGACCATCAGATTCAAGATCCGCGTCGGATCAGGGTCGGAGGGACCCGCGGTAGGGAAAAGTCGATTCAATGTTAGGAAAGCCGACTGGGATAGGTTTAGGTGGGTTCTGGCCCAGAAAGTTCTTGGTGAACATGAGACCATGGTGGGCGGTTGCGGACAGGTAGCGGAGTCTCTTACGCGTGCTCTCGGGCATGCCATGGAGGCCTCCATGCCCCGCTCCCGTAAATCCGTCAGGATGAAACCGCCATGGTGGGACGCCGGACTCGAAGAGTCCAAAAGGCGCCTCAATAACTTCAGACGCACCATGGACTATAAAGTCTCGGATAGGGACCAATTCAGAGTGCTCAGGAACGAGCACCTGAAAAAGATTAGGAAGGCCAAGATGGAGTCGTGGAGGAAGTTCGCTACCTCCAGCAACTCGGACATCTGGGGCCCGGTCTATCGTTGGGCTAGGAATGGATCTTCTAAGAGTAGGGTACCAAACGCTGTGCTTCGAGAAGACGGAACCTTCACGGTGACGGCTTTGGAGACGGCCGAGTGTCTGTTGGAGAGCCTAATCCCTAGGGACAGGGCTGCTCCTATCTTTGAGGCTGAGAGAGTAGGAAGAGTGAGACCAGAGGTCACGGAGGCCGAGGTTAAGGCGGCTGTCTGGAGGATGGCCCCTAACAAAGCTCCGGGACTGGATGGGATCACCGCTGGGGTACTCAGGAAGGCGTGGGGCGTCATCGGCTTGCCGCTGACCAACGTCCTGAGAGAGTGCCTCAGGAAGTCGGAATTTCCGGACTGTTGGAAGACAGCAGAGGTGGTGATCATCAGGAAGGGAGAGGACAGAGACCCGAGTCTTCCTAAGTCATATAGACCAGTCAGCCTGCTTTCGGCACCGTCAAAAGTGCTGGAACGGCTGGTGGTGGACAGGCTTGAGGAGGAAACGGGGGGCGCTCTTTCAGCAGAGCAACATGGTTTCAGGGTCGGTAAGTCCACAATCAGCGCGATCAAGTCGTGTCTGGATTGGGTGGACAACAGTGAGGAGATGGTGGTAGGAGTCTTTCTGGATATCTCAGGAGCCTTCGACAACCTGAGATGGAACGTTCTGATTAGGGACATGATGGATCTGGGGGCATCCGATGCAACTAGATCTATCATACAGAGCTATCTGACGGGCAGAAGGGCGGTGCTCTCGGTGGAGGGAGCGACAGCATTCGCGGATCTCACCAGAGGCTGCCCTCAAGGCTCACAGTTAGGGCCAAGTCTTTGGAATTTATCTATGGATAGGGCGTTGGTCACCAACACGGACGATAGGGTCAAACTGGTCGCGTACGCGGATGACCTGGCGGTTCTTATCGCGGGCTCCGATCTCGAAGAAATTCAGGGGAAAGCGAGAGCGACGCTCGGCGCCTTGCGCGAGTGGGCGAGCCGAAGAGGTCTAACCTTCTCGGCAAGCAAGTCTCAAGCGATCCCCCTGAAAGGAGGGCTGCGGCCGGGGTTCACTGTTCCCTTCGGGACAGAGGACATCGTGGCTGTGAGTTCAGTTAGGTATCTGGGCGTTGAATTGGACAGTAGGCGAAATTTCTGGGCGCACGTGAGCGGCGTGGCCGGAAAGTCCGACTCTCTGTACAGTAGGCTTAGAGCGGCATCGTCTGCGGACTGGGGTCTCCGACAGTCCACCTCCGCCGTAATATACAAGGCAGTCTTCCTGCCTCGTATCACTTACGCTGCGGAGATCTGGTCGAAAGGAGTCCTCACGGCGAAGGCGATAAAACTCCTCGGCAGCAAGCAGAGGAGGGCCCTTCTCTCTCTAACAGGGGCATACAGAACGACCTCAACGGATGCGTTGCAGGTTGTTGCTGGGCAGCTGCCTCTAGATTTGGAAATCCGATGGCATGTGGTTAGGATCAAAAGGAAAGCTGGTGAAATCTCAGAGGAGGAGATGAACAACCAGTGGGATAGGATCATTGACATCTGGCAGGATAGGTGGGATAATAGCACGAAGGGTCGTTGGACCCATGCTATTTTTCCCGACATAAGATGGAGACTGGCTCTCCCTCTCGAGGTGGATCACTACGTGTGCCAGTTCCTCACGGGTCACGGAGACTTCAACTCCAAGTTGGAGTCTTTCGCCCTGCGTGGTACGGGCGCGTGCAGATGTGAAACTGAGGACGAGACGGTGGACCACGTGCTCTTCAGATGCCCTGTGCTCTCTGCTGAGAGAGCAAGGCTCATCAGGCTTGTGGGCGAGGACGCATGGCCGTGTGAGACCAAGGTGTTACTGGACACTAGGTCAAACTACTGTGCACTGCGTCGCTTTGCTAGGGAGGCCATCGAGGCCAAAAGATCTTCGGATAGAGTAGGTATTCTCCAGGCTAGGTAGGCTCCGTCACAGGCGACGGAGGGGTTGGTGGGGACCCGGGGTTAGCGTGTAAGCGCTGGCCCGAATCTCCACCGCAAGGCCCACCACTAGCCGGCTGGGGAGCCAAAATAGTGGTAGGGGCCACGCCCCGGGTTGATCCACTGACATCAACCAAAAACCTAGTCAGTACCACGGGAGAGGGGAGCCCCACCGCGCACAGATACGGCCAGCCGGAGCTGTGCGTGGTGCCCCTCAAGGTTGAGGAGCCTACCTCGGCTGAAACGTGGTGGCTGTGGGACAGGCGCCAGATAGTAGTACATAAACCACAACACCTAGTGGGAGGTCCGGTACCCAAGGTGGCACTTAACTGAGTCATTCCGGCCCTCAGAAAAGGTACGGGCCCTCCGGGGCCCGGTGCTGGTGGTCCACAGACGACCCTAGGCCGTAGGCGGTTAGCCGTCGACGTCCTAGCTCCACCTCCGCCCGTAAGTAGCGCCTAGCGCTAAGGCACGGACGGATGGCGGTAGGCGAGAGCCACAAAACCCGGAGACTCCTGTCCCTATCTACTAGTGTTGGTCTGACAGCCATACAGTGCGGACGTGTTTTTGAGGTGCTCCGTGTACAACTCAAGTTCCGAACGGGTTAGAGTAGTTAAATTTTTGCGTTCTTAGTACCAAAAGATTCGTCTCGAGTAGACGCTTCTACTGGTGCATCGAGCGCGAAAATCGGTTAGGTTAGCAAGGCGTGAGGGCGTTTTTAGTCTGTCGCAAGCGTAAACTCTTTGTTTACGCCCGACCGGCAAAACCCTTTCAGCGATTTCTCGGGCTGTATTGCGAATTTCGCGTCGGACGATACACCGTTGAATTCGTGCTGTTCTAGCGCTAATTTTGGTGTAGGCCGCGCGAAAGTTCGACTTTCAGTGCCGAAGTTAGGCTCAAAAAGTTCGCGAGCGAACAGAAGGTCACAGAATCGAGGTACGACATCGCGGTTTGGACAGTCGAATAGTCTTTTTTAAGATAAATCGACGGGCCCGAGCTGCGTTTTCGTGCAGCGATTTGCGGCCCCAGGAGCGGCGATCAAAGTTCCGGCGGGCGAGAGACGCGCGGCGGATCGTGCGGGTGCGCGCGGACCGACGCCAACGCGTGACGTGTCCGAGTGGCGTACGTGCGGCGCGCGGTGTTTAGGATCGTGCGAGTGCGCGCGGCCTGAGTGGTCACCGCCCCCGGGAAACTGCGAGTGCGCGAGCAAGTGTGCGGGCGCGCGTGAACGTGCGAGTGCGTACAACCGGTCCCCCCCCAGTGCAACGCTCTGGTGGGCGAGTGCGCGGTGCGTGCGCGTACGCGAGTGGCGCGTTAAAATTCCCGCGAACAGACCGGTGTCGATTTTGAGTCGGTCTGTATAAGCCTTAGGGCGAACACGTTGCTGCGCTGCCGCCATCAGGTAAGGTGTTAGGATTTATATTATATAGGTTAAGGTAGCATAGTTCCAGTGCCGTTAGTACTCCCCACTCGCAAAGGAGGAAAAGGCGCTGCCACTAGGGTAGGTAGGCTCGATAGTTGTATTTAGGTTAAGTCCAAGAGCGCGGTCAGTCATGTCTGACATGGAACTGACCGACGAAGAGGGGGGATGCCTGGAAGAGGTAAGGGCGGGTGCACCGGCGGCGGGGGTCCCAGAGGGGGACACCGTCGCCAAGGTACAAAAGAGGAAGAGGGTGGACGGTCCAGAGGAGGAAGGCATTTCTGAATGCTCCTCCTTTGGTATTTCATCCTTTCCTCAAAAGGCAAGGAATATTGGTAGGGACCTGGACGCGCTCCTTCTGGCAGAGAAGGAGAAGCGAAAGATTTCGGCGGCCGCTCTGCGGACAATCTTGGAGATCAGGGAAAGGTATGAGGCCTTGCTCGATGAGGCCTATAGGCAGAACACGGTTCTGCAAGGTAGGGTCGAGGAGGCGAGGCGGTCTCAGTCGAGACCTGAGGTGCGCGAGGTTGTGGTGGAGAGGACGGTTGCGCCATCTCCGCCCAAGAAGAAGAAGAAGGTCGAGGACAAGGCCAAGGCCAAGTCTGCGGCTGCTAAGGAGAAGGTGAAGGGAAAGGTAAAGGAGCAGCCGTTTGTGGAGGTTGTGAGCAGGAAGAGCAAAAGGAAAAAGAAGAAGAAGAAGAAGAATGAGGAGAAGCCCAAGGAGCAGCCGAGAGTGGCCATCACCACCTCCAAGAAGGTGGCTAAGGCCATCGAGAGGGAGAAGGCGAGGGCTCCGGCCCGCGCCTTCGTCGTCTCGGTGGGGGCTGCTGGGGCCAGTGAGGCCAAGAAACAGCTCTGGGCCGATCTGGTCAAGGGGGTGGCGGTGCCCAAGCTTGGCGGCTCTGCGAAGCTCCCGAGAGGAGATCTGGTGGTTAGGCCGGCTGACGAGGCCACGTATGCGGCCTTGAAGGCCATGGAAAAAGACGGTAAGGGTGTGAGAGAGGAGAGTGCGAGATGGCCGACCGTACTAGTGTATGACGTGGATAGGGAAATTCCTAAGGAGAAGCTCGCGGGCCAGATCGTGGATCAGAACCCGGAGCTTGGTCTGGACAAGGAGGCCGTGGTCCCCCTCTTCATGAAGGGGCCCAAGACGGACGAGCTTGTTTGGTGGGTCTGCTCGGTTAGACCAAGCGCCTTCAAGACTCTGGTAGGAAAGAGTCTTTTCATCGGGTTGGCCAAGTGCAAGGTCAAGGAGTACGTTGACGTAGTCAGGTGCTTCAAGTGCCAGCATTTCGGTCACAGGGCTCTGAAGTGTGTGCAGACGGTGGACACTTGCGGGCGCTGCGCGGTCAAGGGCCATAGGGCCAAGGACTGCAAGAGCGTGCCGGTCAAGTGCGCCAACTGTGGCCTGGCTGCTCAGTCGGGGCACAGCGGTTGTGTGGCTCTTCACAAGGCGACCATCACGGTTGCCCGTAGGACAGATTTCGGCTCAAAATGATCTCTTCGACCTACTGTGTAGTCCAACTGAACATGAACGGGAATCATCTCGTCTCAGATCAGATACTGGACTACAGCAGGGCTAACGGGGTTGAGGTGCTTCTGCTTCAGGAAGTGCTGACCTCGGGAGACAAGTTGCTAGGTTTTGACTACCGCGCCACGAAAGTGGTTCTCAGCAGTAGGGACGGTAGTGCAGGGGCTGCCATAGTTGTCCTAAATCAGGACATCGAGGTGGTAGCCCTGCAGGGGCTCAGCGATAGGTTCTGCGCCGTGGCCAGTCTCAGGAAGAGACATGGACAGGCGGTCGTGTTCGTGTCAGCTTACTTCAAGTACAGCATCCCGACACGCATCTTTACGGACAGGCTAGGTGATATTCTTGATAGGGTCAACCAAGACGTCGTGATAGGGGCCGACGTGAACGCGCACTCGCCGCAATGGTTCAGTCGGCCGGGCAACAACTCGGGTTCAGCCCGGGGGACCCACGTCGAATCCCTGATCGCGGCGAAACACTTGACGGTGCACAACCAGCCTGGCCACCTCGACACGTACGAGAGGCCGGGTATGGGGGCATCGAACATAGATGTTACGCTGACGAGAGGGGGTTCACTGACGAACTCAGTCTCTGAATGGGAAGTGCTCGATGTCACCGACAGCGACCACAGGACCATCAGATTCAAGATCCGCGTCGGATCAGGGTCGGAGGGACCCGCGGTAGGGAAAAGTCGATTCAATGTTAGGAAAGCCGACTGGGATAGGTTTAGGTGGGTTCTGGCCCAGAAAGTTCTTGGTGAACATGAGACCATGGTGGGCGGTTGCGGACAGGTAGCGGAGTCTCTTACGCGTGCTCTCGGGCATGCCATGGAGGCCTCCATGCCCCGCTCCCGTAAATCCGTCAGGATGAAACCGCCATGGTGGGACGCCGGACTCGAAGAGTCCAAAAGGCGCCTCAATAACTTCAGACGCACCATGGACTATAAAGTCTCGGATAGGGACCAATTCAGAGTGCTCAGGAACGAGCACCTGAAAAAGATTAGGAAGGCCAAGATGGAGTCGTGGAGGAAGTTCGCTACCTCCAGCAACTCGGACATCTGGGGCCCGGTCTATCGTTGGGCTAGGAATGGATCTTCTAAGAGTAGGGTACCAAACGCTGTGCTTCGAGAAGACGGAACCTTCACGGTGACGGCTTTGGAGACGGCCGAGTGTCTGTTGGAGAGCCTAATCCCTAGGGACAGGGCTGCTCCTATCTTTGAGGCTGAGAGAGTAGGAAGAGTGAGACCAGAGGTCACGGAGGCCGAGGTTAAGGCGGCTGTCTGGAGGATGGCCCCTAACAAAGCTCCGGGACTGGATGGGATCACCGCTGGGGTACTCAGGAAGGCGTGGGGCGTCATCGGCTTGCCGCTGACCAACGTCCTGAGAGAGTGCCTCAGGAAGTCGGAATTTCCGGACTGTTGGAAGACAGCAGAGGTGGTGATCATCAGGAAGGGAGAGGACAGAGACCCGAGTCTTCCTAAGTCATATAGACCAGTCAGCCTGCTTTCGGCACCGTCAAAAGTGCTGGAACGGCTGGTGGTGGACAGGCTTGAGGAGGAAACGGGGGGCGCTCTTTCAGCAGAGCAACATGGTTTCAGGGTCGGTAAGTCCACAATCAGCGCGATCAAGTCGTGTCTGGATTGGGTGGACAACAGTGAGGAGATGGTGGTAGGAGTCTTTCTGGATATCTCAGGAGCCTTCGACAACCTGAGATGGAACGTTCTGATTAGGGACATGATGGATCTGGGGGCATCCGATGCAACTAGATCTATCATACAGAGCTATCTGACGGGCAGAAGGGCGGTGCTCTCGGTGGAGGGAGCGACAGCATTCGCGGATCTCACCAGAGGCTGCCCTCAAGGCTCACAGTTAGGGCCAAGTCTTTGGAATTTATCTATGGATAGGGCGTTGGTCACCAACACGGACGATAGGGTCAAACTGGTCGCGTACGCGGATGACCTGGCGGTTCTTATCGCGGGCTCCGATCTCGAAGAAATTCAGGGGAAAGCGAGAGCGACGCTCGGCGCCTTGCGCGAGTGGGCGAGCCGAAGAGGTCTAACCTTCTCGGCAAGCAAGTCTCAAGCGATCCCCCTGAAAGGAGGGCTGCGGCCGGGGTTCACTGTTCCCTTCGGGACAGAGGACATCGTGGCTGTGAGTTCAGTTAGGTATCTGGGCGTTGAATTGGACAGTAGGCGAAATTTCTGGGCGCACGTGAGCGGCGTGGCCGGAAAGTCCGACTCTCTGTACAGTAGGCTTAGAGCGGCATCGTCTGCGGACTGGGGTCTCCGACAGTCCACCTCCGCCGTAATATACAAGGCAGTCTTCCTGCCTCGTATCACTTACGCTGCGGAGATCTGGTCGAAAGGAGTCCTCACGGCGAAGGCGATAAAACTCCTCGGCAGCAAGCAGAGGAGGGCCCTTCTCTCTCTAACAGGGGCATACAGAACGACCTCAACGGATGCGTTGCAGGTTGTTGCTGGGCAGCTGCCTCTAGATTTGGAAATCCGATGGCATGTGGTTAGGATCAAAAGGAAAGCTGGTGAAATCTCAGAGGAGGAGATGAACAACCAGTGGGATAGGATCATTGACATCTGGCAGGATAGGTGGGATAATAGCACGAAGGGTCGTTGGACCCATGCTATTTTTCCCGACATAAGATGGAGACTGGCTCTCCCTCTCGAGGTGGATCACTACGTGTGCCAGTTCCTCACGGGTCACGGAGACTTCAACTCCAAGTTGGAGTCTTTCGCCCTGCGTGGTACGGGCGCGTGCAGATGTGAAACTGAGGACGAGACGGTGGACCACGTGCTCTTCAGATGCCCTGTGCTCTCTGCTGAGAGAGCAAGGCTCATCAGGCTTGTGGGCGAGGACGCATGGCCGTGTGAGACCAAGGTGTTACTGGACACTAGGTCAAACTACTGTGCACTGCGTCGCTTTGCTAGGGAGGCCAGCGAGGCCAAAAGATCTTCGGATAGAGTAGGTATTCTCCAGGCTAGGTAGGCTCCGTCACAGGCGACGGAGGGGTTGGTGGGGACCCGGGGTTAGCGTGTAAGCGCTGGCCCGAATCTCCACCGCAAGGCCCACCACTAGCCGGCTGGGGAGCCAAAATAGTGGTAGGGGCCACGCCCCGGGTTGATCCACTGACATCAACCAAAAACCTAGTCAGTACCACGGGAGAGGGGAGCCCCACCGCGCACAGATACGGCCAGCCGGAGCTGTGCGTGGTGCCCCTCAAGGTTGAGGAGCCTACCTCGGCTGAAACGTGGTGGCTGTGGGACAGGCGCCAGATAGTAGTACATAAACCACAACACCTAGTGGGAGGTCCGGTACCCAAGGTGGCACTTAACTGAGTCATTCCGGCCCTCAGAAAAGGTACGGGCCCTCCGGGGCCCGGTGCTGGTGGTCCACAGACGACCCTAGGCCGTAGGCGGTTAGCCGTCGACGTCCTAGCTCCACCTCCGCCCGTAAGTAGCGCCCAGCGCTAAGGCACGGACGGATGGCGGTAGGCGAGAGCCACAAAACCCGGAGACTCCTCCTGTCCCTATCTACTGTATCTGGGCGTTGAATTGGACAGTAGGCGAAATTTCTGGGCGCACGTGAGCGGCGTGGCCGGAAAGTCCGACTCTCTGTACAGTAGGCTTAGAGCGGCATCGTCTGCGGACTGGGGTCTCCGACAGTCCACCTCCGCCGTAATATACAAGGCAGTCTTCCTGCCTCGTATCACTTACGCTGCGGAGATCTGGTCGAAAGGAGTCCTCACGGCGAAGGCGATAAAACTCCTCGGCAGCAAGCAGAGGAGGGCCCTTCTCTCTCTAACAGGGGCATACAGAACGACCTCAACGGATGCGTTGCAGGTTGTTGCTGGGCAGCTGCCTCTAGATTTGGAAATCCGATGGCATGTGGTTAGGATCAAAAGGAAAGCTGGTGAAATCTCAGAGGAGGAGATGAACAACCAGTGGGATAGGATCATTGACATCTGGCAGGATAGGTGGGATAATAGCACGAAGGGTCGTTGGACCCATGCTATTTTTCCCGACATAAGATGGAGACTGGCTCTCCCTCTCGAGGTGGATCACTACGTGTGCCAGTTCCTCACGGGTCACGGAGACTTCAACTCCAAGTTGGAGTCTTTCGCCCTGCGTGGTACGGGCGCGTGCAGATGTGAAACTGAGGACGAGACGGTGGACCACGTGCTCTTCAGATGCCCTGTGCTCTCTGCTGAGAGAGCAAGGCTCATCAGGCTTGTGGGCGAGGACGCATGGCCGTGTGAGACCAAGGTGTTACTGGACACTAGGTCAAACTACTGTGCACTGCGTCGCTTTGCTAGGGAGGCCATCGAGGCCAAAAGATCTTCGGATAGAGTAGGTATTCTCCAGGCTAGGTAGGCTCCGTCACAGGCGACGGAGGGGTTGGTGGGGACCCGGGGTTAGCGTGTAAGCGCTGGCCCGAATCTCCACCGCAAGGCCCACCACTAGCCGGCTGGGGAGCCAAAATAGTGGTAGGGGCCACGCCCCGGGTTGATCCACTGACATCAACCAAAAACCTAGTCAGTACCACGGGAGAGGGGAGCCCCACCGCGCACAGATACGGCCAGCCGGAGCTGTGCGTGGTGCCCCTCAAGGTTGAGGAGCCTACCTCGGCTGAAACGTGGTGGCTGTGGGACAGGCGCCAGATAGTAGTACATAAACCACAACACCTAGTGGGAGGTCCGATACCCAAGGTGGCACTTAACTGAGTCATTCCGGCCCTCAGAAAAGGTACGGGCCCTCCGGGGCCCGGTGCTGGTGGTCCACAGACGACCCTAGGCCGTAGGCGGTTAGCCGTCGACGTCCTAGCTCCACCTCCGCCCGTAAGTAGCGCCCAGCGCTAAGGCACGGACGGATGGCGGTAGGCGAGAGCCACAAAACCCGGAGACTCCTGTCCCTATCTACTGGGGGTCGAGGAAGACCCACCTTGACGTGGTGACCCCCCTTAAGCCCACGGGCGACTAAGAGGTCTTCAGGGCTGTGGAGATTGACTGGGAGCCCACCCTTCCACGTCATGAACAGCATTACACAACGCCGGCGGTGGTGGCCGGATAGTTGCTGGTGGGAAGAATAGCAAAGAGCAATAAACCGAGGATTACCCTAGATGGAGTCCATGTCCACTCAAGTGGCAAACAGAGCACAAGAACCGCACATATCGAAAGAGCAATAAACCGAGGATTACCTTAGATGGAGTCCATGTCCACTCAAGTGGCAAATAGAGCACAAGAACCGCACAGATAGAAAGACCATAAAGAGGGTGGTCGCTCCCTTAGAAATTATCTCACTTTTGCGAAACCCGCCACAACTGCACGGCAGATGGGCCCTCCAGGGGGTGCTTGGTCGTGTGGGGTGACGACGGACTCTAGATGAGCTAACACTGGGGATCTCAAGGCCACACCACAAATAAATGCGACAAAGACAAGTGGTCAGGAGGACCACACGAGGAAAACAAGTCCACCGAGGTGGCAAAAGTAGGCCAGGAGGGCCAAGAAGGGAACAAATATGACTAATGGGAAAACAAGCCCACCAAGGTGGCAAAATCAGGCCAGGATGGCCAAGAAGGGACAAAAGGAGGATTACAAATAAGGAAAAACAGAAAGGACAACAATGATAAGAACACCGAACTGGAAATTAAGACTACAGTACCATGTCGAATGCCTATACTAGTATATACGCCACTCGATACATGGGCTGATAGATAGAAAAATTACCAGGCGACAAGCCACCAAAATCCTACCTCACTTTTGCGAAACCCGGTACAACCGCACGGCAGATGGGCCCTCCAGGGGGTGCTTGGTCGTGCGGGGTGCCGACGGACTCTAGATGTGGTAAGACTAGGACGGCTATAACGCATAACAATCCGTGACAGCACTAAGACAAGTGCTCACGATAAAAGGGAAGATCACTAGACCTGGAGAAGGGTGGTCGCCCCCAGAACTTATCTCACTTTTGCGAAACCCGCCACAACTGCACGGCAGATGGGCCCTCCAGGGGGTGCTTGGTCGTGTGGGGTGGCGACGGACTCTAGATGAGCTAATACCGGGGAAGACCACAAATACACGTGACAGCGTCAAGACAGGCGAACACGCTAAATGAAGGAGGACAATACTCATGGGTACAATGGCAAGACACCACTTCCCTGTTGCTGGGGAATAGAATGGCAGCATCAGTATTATCTTAACTTGATCGTACAAGGCGACTAAAAAGATAACAGGATAGCCATGACGGGTATAAGAGGAGCCTATCATCCCATACCAGGAGCATCCAAGTCTCTCCCGACCGATGGGGGGCCGAGGGAGACAAGGCCGACCGCTAGCCGGCCTGGGAAGCCAGAATAGCGGGAGAGGTTCACACCTCGAGTTGACCCACCGATGTCAACGGTAAACCCAATCGGTACCACGGGTGAAGGGAGCCCATCGGAAACGATGCCCTTCTATGGTTGAGGTGCATGCCTTTGCTGAAACGTGGTGGCTGTGGGACCAGCGCTAAGATAGTACAACACTCCACCTAAGTGTGAGGAAGGACCCTAAGGCTTAGCCGACCCGACTCGGATAGGAACGGGTCCCAGGACCCGGTGCTGGTGGCCCCTACGGCGA
Organism: Metopolophium dirhodum; assembly: GCF_019925205.1. NCBI lineage: Eukaryota > Metazoa > Arthropoda > Insecta > Hemiptera > Aphididae > Metopolophium > Metopolophium dirhodum. The sequence continues at coordinate 150,699,606 of NC_083560.1, forward strand.
CCCGGGCAAGATTTGCTCTGCTCGAACCTCTTCGGCCCGTAACTAGCGCTTAGTGCTAATACACGGTCCGAGGTTGTATCGGCGTATGCCATAAAACCATGGATGACTATGTCCCTATCTACTATCTAGCGAAACCACAGCCAAGGGAACGGGCTTGGAAAAATCAGCGGGGAAAGAAGACCCTGTTGAGCTTGACTCTAATCTGGCATTGTTCGGAGACATGCCGAGGTGTAGCATAAGTGGTAGACCCGGACCAAGGCGTGCGGTTTCGGCCGTTCGTCTCCGGGCCGACCTTGAAATACCACTACTCGCATCGTTTCCCCACTTACTCGGTAGAGCGGAACGCGCGGTTCCGGCCGCGGGTGCGTCCGGCCTTCGGTCGTCGTCCCGTCGCGTCGTCGGTTTGCCGTCGGTTCGTCCGGCGCGCTACTGGCGCGCGGCGCGGTCGCCGTTCCGTCGGCCTGTGCCCGTTCGTGCCGGGCCGCGGTTGATATTCCGGTAGCGTTAAGCACCAGCCGAGGGATCCGGGCGTCAAACCGCGGACCGCGTCCGTCCGCGTACGGCCGACCGTCAAAAGTCGCCGTCCGCGTTCGCGGCGTTTCCGCGGGCCCGGTCCCTGGTGCGATCCGTATTCCGAGGACACCGCCAGGTGGGGAGTTTGACTGGGGCGGTACATCTGTCAAAAAATAACGCAGGTGTCCTAAGGCCAGCTCAGCGAGGACGGAAACCTCGCGTAGAGCAAAAGGGCAAATGCTGGCTTGATCCCGGACGCTCAGTACGCGTAGGGACTGCGAAAGCATCGGCCTCTCGATCCTCTCGTCCGCGCCACGAAAGTGGTTCTCAGCAGTAGGGACGGTAGTGCAGGGGCTGCCATAGTTGTCCTAAATCAGGACATCGAGGTGGTAGCCCTGCAGGGGCTCAGCGATAGGTTCTGCGCCGTGGCCAGTCTCAGGAAGAGACATGGACAGGCGGTCGTGTTCGTGTCAGCCTACTTCAAGTACAGCATCCCGACACGCATCTTTACGGACAGGCTAGGTGATATTCTTGATAGGGTCAACCAAGACGTCGTGATAGGGGCCGACGTGAACGCGCACTCGCCGCAATGGTTCAGTCGGCCGGGCAACAACTCGGGTTCAGCCCGGGGGACCCACGTCGAATCCCTGATCGCGGCGAAACACTTGACGGTGCACAACCAGCCTGGCCACCTCGACACGTACGAGAGGCCGGGTATGGGGGCATCGAACATAGATGTTACGCTGACGAGAGGGGGTTCACTGACGAACTCAGTCTCTGAATGGGAAGTGCTCGATGTCACCGACAGCGACCACAGGACCATCAGATTCAAGATCCGCGTCGGATCAGGGTCGGAGGGACCCGCGGTAGGGAAAAGTCGATTCAATGTTAGGAAAGCCGACTGGGATAGGTTTAGGTGGGTTCTGGCCCAGAAAGTTCTTGGTGAACATGAGACCATGGTGGGCGGTTGCGGACAGGTAGCGGAGTCTCTTACGCGTGCTCTCGGGCATGCCATGGAGGCCTCCATGCCCCGCTCCCGTAAATCCGTCAGGATGAAACCGCCATGGTGGGACGCCGGACTCGAAGAGTCCAAAAGGCGCCTCAATAACTTCAGACGCACCATGGACTATAAAGTCTCGGATAGGGACCAATTCAGAGTGCTCAGGAACGAGCACCTGAAAAAGATTAGGAAGGCCAAGATGGAGTCGTGGAGGAAGTTCGCTACCTCCAGCAACTCGGACATCTGGGGCCCGGTCTATCGTTGGGCTAGGAATGGATCTTCTAAGAGTAGGGTACCAAACGCTGTGCTTCGAGAAGACGGAACCTTCACGGTGACGGCTTTGGAGACGGCCGAGTGTCTGTTGGAGAGCCTAATCCCTAGGGACAGGGCTGCTCCTATCTTTGAGGCTGAGAGAGTAGGAAGAGTGAGACCAGAGGTCACGGAGGCCGAGGTTAAGGCGGCTGTCTGGAGGATGGCCCCTAACAAAGCTCCGGGACTGGATGGGATCACCGCTGGGGTACTCAGGAAGGCGTGGGGCGTCATCGGCTTGCCGCTGACCAACGTCCTGAGAGAGTGCCTCAGGAAGTCGGAATTTCCGGACTGTTGGAAGACAGCAGAGGTGGTGATCATCAGGAAGGGAGAGGACAGAGACCCGAGTCTTCCTAAGTCATATAGACCAGTCAGCCTGCTTTCGGCACCGTCAAAAGTGCTGGAACGGCTGGTGGTGGACAGGCTTGAGGAGGAAACGGGGGGCGCTCTTTCAGCAGAGCAACATGGTTTCAGGGTCGGTAAGTCCACAATCAGCGCGATCAAGTCGTGTCTGGATTGGGTGGACAACAGTGAGGAGATGGTGGTAGGAGTCTTTCTGGATATCTCAGGAGCCTTCGACAACCTGAGATGGAACGTTCTGATTAGGGACATGATGGATCTGGGGGCATCCGGTGCAACTAGATCTATCATACAGAGCTATCTGACGGGCAGAAGGGCGGTGCTCTCGGTGGAGGGAGCGACAGCATTCGCGGATCTCACCAGAGGCTGCCCTCAAGGCTCACAGTTAGGGCCAAGTCTTTGGAATTTATCTATGGATAGGGCGTTGGTCACCAACACGGACGATAGGGTCAAACTGGTCGCGTACGCGGATGACCTGGCGGTTCTTATCGCGGGCTCCGATCTCGAAGAAATTCAGGGGAAAGCGAGAGCGACGCTCGGCGCCTTGCGCGAGTGGGCGAGCCGAAGAGGTCTAACCTTCTCGGCAAGCAAGTCTCAAGCGATCCCCCTGAAAGGAGGGCTGCGGCCGGGGTTCACTGTTCCCTTCGGGACAGAGGACATCGTGGCTGTGAGTTCAGTTAGGTATCTGGGCGTTGAATTGGACAGTAGGCGAAATTTCTGGGCGCACGTGAGCGGCGTGGCCGGAAAGTCCGACTCTCTGTACAGTAGGCTTAGAGCGGCATCGTCTGCGGACTGGGGTCTCCGACAGTCCACCTCCGCCGTAATATACAAGGCAGTCTTCCTGCCTCGTATCACTTACGCTGCGGAGATCTGGTCGAAAGGAGTCCTCACGGCGAAGGCGATAAAACTCCTCGGCAGCAAGCAGAGGAGGGCCCTTCTCTCTCTAACAGGGGCATACAGAACGACCTCAACGGATGCGTTGCAGGTTGTTGCTGGGCAGCTGCCTCTAGATTTGGAAATCCGATGGCATGTGGTTAGGATCAAAAGGAAAGCTGGTGAAATCTCAGAGGAGGAGATGAACAACCAGTGGGATAGGATCATTGACATCTGGCAGGATAGGTGGGATAATAGCACGAAGGGTCGTTGGACCCATGCTATTTTTCCCGACATAAGATGGAGACTGGCTCTCCCTCTCGAGGTGGATCACTACGTGTGCCAGTTCCTCACGGGTCACGGAGACTTCAACTCCAAGTTGGAGTCTTTCGCCCTGCGTGGTACGGGCGCGTGCAGATGTGAAACTGAGGACGAGACGGTGGACCACGTGCTCTTCAGATGCCCTGTGCTCTCTGCTGAGAGAGCAAGGCTCATCAGGCTTGTGGGCGAGGACGCATGGCCGTGTGAGACCAAGGTGTTACTGGACACTAGGTCAAACTACTGTGCACTGCGTCGCTTTGCTAGGGAGGCCATCGAGGCCAAAAGATCTTCGGATAGAGTAGGTATTCTCCAGGCTAGGTAGGCTCCGTCACAGGCGACGGAGGGGTTGGTGGGGACCCGGGGTTAGCGTGTAAGCGCTGGCCCGAATCTCCACCGCAAGGCCCACCACTAGCCGGCTGGGGAGCCAAAATAGTGGTAGGGGCCACGCCCCGGGTTGATCCACTGACATCAACCAAAAACCTAGTCAGTACCACGGGAGAGGGGAGCCCCACCGCGCACAGATACGGCCAGCCGGAGCTGTGCGTGGTGCCCCTCAAGGTTGAGGAGCCTACCTCGGCTGAAACGTGGTGGCTGTGGGACAGGCGCCAGATAGTAGTACATAAACCACAACACCTAGTGGGAGGTCCGGTACCCAAGGTGGCACTTAACTGAGTCATTCCGGCCCTCAGAAAAGGTACGGGCCCTCCGGGGCCCGGTGCTGGTGGTCCACAGACGACCCTAGGCCGTAGGCGGTTAGCCGTCGACGTCCTAGCTCCACCTCCGCCCGTAAGTAGCGCCCAGCGCTAAGGCACGGACGGATGGCGGTAGGCGAGAGCCACAAAACCCGGAGACTCCTGTCCCTATCTACTATCTAGCGAAACCACAGCCAAGGAGGTGGGGCATGTGTGTTTCGCTGGGCGCCGCGGGGTTGACGGACCGCGGCGCTTGCCGAAGGCCGGGGCGTCCACGTCGCCGGCGGATGGATACTGACTTATAAAGTTTGCTAACACCGAGCCAATCGTCCCATTTACGGTTGATTACGTGAATCAACCGGTGACACGAGATCCAATCGCGGCGTCTCCGACGAGCGACTCGCTGGAGTGCGTGAGATGAGAATCACAGAAGGCCAACGCTAGCTCCTATATGCTTAAGGCGTTGCGTCGGGTGATTACTTCTCCGAACATCCCTCATGAGTACCTTGACCGATAGATGGTTCGCATCAGCTATGAGCAAAGATGCGTTCCTGGCGGAAGAGATCAAACCGAGCGGATGGGAAAACGCACCGGCGACTCGCAGGAGTGCGGGAGATGAGAACCACAGAAGGCCGACACTAGCTCCTATATGCTTAAGGCGTCGCGTCGGGTGGTTACTTCTCCGAACACCCCTTATGAGTACCTTGACCGATAGATGGTTCGCATTAGCTATGAGCAAAGATGCGTTCCTGGCGGAAGAGATCAAACCGAGCGGATGGGAAAGCGCACTGGCGTCTCGCAGGAGAGCGGGAGATGAGAATCACAGAAGGCCGACGCTAGCTCCTATATGCTTAAGGCGTCGCGTCGGGTGATTACTTCTCCGAACATCCCTCATGAGTACCTTGACCGATAGATGGCTCGCATTAGCTATGAGCAAAGATGCGTCCCTGGCGGAAGAGATCAAACCGAGAAGATGGGAAAGCGCACCGGTGACTCGGTCGGCGGATTGGCGGTGATTTGGATTCAGTCAATCGCTTACAAATGACCCAGTCCGGAAGGGAGGACTCCGGAGGTGTGCGCCGGAACCAACCTCGACGACTGGGTGCCACCAGTGGCAAAACCTTGAACGCAACAGCCGTAGGGCCGGCAAACTCAGTTTGTCGTCAAAATAAGCACAATTTGTTACCGTAAGACTGAAATCACCGAAGAGTGGGCGGAGACAGGATCCACATACCTGACCTACGGGCAGGTAACATCTTAGTAACGTTAGGCGGAAGCGAGAAGGCGGGGGCTAAGGTCCACCGCTCCCGTAAGAACTGCTAAAGAAACTGCGGTGACGACGGCAACGGGGGGTTCAGATCCCCCGCCTCTGAGCGGAAACCGACCGCTACAGACAACACGAGGACACCAGAACTCTGAAGGCGGCAGAGCGAGGATGGATCCGGGGGGCCGCCGGCTACACCGGGCCGGTGATCCCGCGCCTGCAATGGTGAAGCGCCCGCTGGTTCGGGGGGGAGCCGGCGGGCCCCCGGAGTGGTCTGACCTAGGTTGCTGAAAGAGCATCGAGGTAACCCCGTGAAGACTTACAGGCGCCCGCCCGCATGGCAAGGACGGCCCAACCGGGCCACGACGAGTCAGGCGGATGGAACGACCTGTACAAGTACACGCCTGCTACCGACCGCGCCAAGACGAGTCACGTTGAGAAACTGGCTGACTAATCTGGTCCGGGAAAGGGGCAGGCGGGGTACGGTCTTAACGAAGCTAGCCCTAGAGCTTCGGGTTAACTGAACTGTAATCACAAGGGCCCGGGGCAGGTCATCCTTGGTGCTAGCGAAATGACCAAGGACCTCCGGGTTCCTGGGCCACCTGTACCTTCCAAGGTGGCAGCCTGGTGGTTTAGAATGCGCTAAGCCATAAACGGGTCTGAAATGGGTAGGAAGGCGGGGGGGCGCTCGAACAAGGCTACACCCTCGAGCGCCCTCACGAAAAGCTCACTCATGACTGTGTGGAATCATGAGGAGCAAAAAGAGCCGCGGAATTGAGGCCGCGGCTGACGATGTCCTGCTCGGGTACAGGACTGGGCGGTTGACGAACGGCCTGAAGGCGTCTTCGCACCCCCGGGCCACCGGAGGGCCCCGTCCCGATCTCAACGCCAGTGGAGGGCGCATCTCCAAACCGAGCTTCCCGGGGGAATAGGAAGCACCTTGAGGTGGTCTCAGAGACTTACCGGTGGCAACGGGATAGGGTCATCAATGAAGGAAAAGAGGACTGGCTAGGCAGCTTCCAGCAGACCAGCCATTCCAACAGTAACCCCAGAGATGGGCAGCTTGCCAAATGCAGGTCCCCAAGGATCGCAGAGCATCTGCTTACGCATACGACTGCCCGACCGTCGGCTACGAAAAAGATCCGCGCTCAAGGTGCAAGCGATCGGAGCGGACCGAAACGCTGAGCGCGGACTCACGGGAGAAACCAAAAACCGTGTTCCGGGCGTATCAACGCACTGACGATAGGGAGACCTGTTAGGCACGTCAAAAGACCCCGACGTGGGTCCTCGTATAACGATGACCGAGGTGATGAAGGGCACCTTCCTTTTCCGCACGGGAACCATCTACCCAAGTGGGAAATCTATATCACCTGCGACAAACCAGTGGGCTTGGGCGAGAAGCGCCAGAGCATGACGAGGGAAGCAGACGTGGACCTCCGTCGGCGCGCTGGCGCTTCTAGCACGAGCCCGACTGAGAGCACACGGGCCCGACCAACTCGTGTGCGAACACGTGCAAGGTGGAAGTCCGGCCGGGGGACACCCTCCGTCAAGCACTCAAAACCCGAACACTCGGTACGGACACGGCACCCGGCAAAGAAAACCGTACCACTCATAAAAGGTCGCGTCGCGACAGTGTAAACAGCTGCCCCGACGCCGATGCTAGTGGGAAAAGAGTCGTTGTGAGTACTCTGGATAACGGATCCTTCAAGCTCATCTCGCGGGCGACGAGGATAGCCCCACTGGAAACCCGACTTAGCTAACGCCCGAACGGTAACAGTGCCCGTCGAGCTGTGTGGCGTGCGTCCGACTGACGTGCGCGGGTACCTCGAGTGCTCGCGCCCGCCGGCCGCGCGTTCGCGACATATGTGGATGGCCTCGCGGGGGCTGCTGGGAGTAGCGCCTTAGTAGAAGGGGGGTTATTTGCCTGGAGTCGAATCCAGCGCTCGCCGACGCGGTTATACGAAACCCACCGATCTATCTCGTACGAGAGTAGCCGGCGGGGGACCGTCAGTCTGGCGCCAGGGCGCCCTGACGTAACCCGTCGGAGGGATGTTTCCGCGTCACCCAAAGGCGTGAAGGAGTCGCCCTCGAGACATATGGCTAATGGTGTAAAAACCCCCGAGGTGTCGGCCTTATAACTCCCCGTCACACAGTGGTTAGTAATGTCCCTATCTACTACTAGTGTTGGTCTGACAGCCATACAGTGCGGACGTGTTTTTGAGGTGCTCCGTGTACAACTCAAGTTCCGAACGGGTTAGAGTAGTTCAATTTTTGCGTTCTTAGTACCAAAAGATTCGTCTCGAGTAGACGCTTCTACTGGTGCATCGAGCGCGAAAATCGGTTAGGTTAGCAAGGCGTGAGGGCGTTTTTAGTCTGTCGCAAGCGTAAACTCTTTGTTTACGCCCGACCGGCAAAACCCTTTCAGCGATTTCTCGGGCTGTATTGCGAATTTCGCGTCGGACGATACACCGTTGAATTCGTGCTGTTCTAGCGCTAATTTTGGTGTAGGCCGCGCGAAAGTTCGACTTTCAGTGCCGAAGTTAGGCTCAAAAAGTTCGCGAGCGAACAGAAGGTCACAGAATCGAGGTACGACATCGCGGTTTGGACAGTCGAATAGTCTTTTTTAAGATAAATCGACGGGCCCGAGCTGCGTTTTCGTGCAGCGATTTGCGGCCCCAGGAGCGGCGATCAAAGTTCCGGCGGGCGAGAGACGCGCGGCGGATCGTGCGGGTGCGCGCGGACCGACGCCAACGCGTGACGTGTCCGAGTGGCGTACGTGCGGCGCGCGGTGTTTAGGATCGTGCGAGTGCGCGCGGCCTGAGTGGTCACCGCCCCCGGGAAACTGCGAGTGCGCGAGCAAGTGTGCGGGCGCGCGTGAACGTGCGAGTGCGTACAACCGGTCCCCCCCAGTGCAACGCTCTGGTGGGCGAGTGCGCGGTGCGTGCGCGTACGCGAGCGGCGCGTTAAAATTCCCGCGAACAGACCGGTGTCGATTTTGAGTCGGTCTGTATAAGCCTTAGGGCGAACACGTTGCTGCGCTGCCGCCATCAGGTAAGGTGTTAGGATTTATATTATATAGGTTAAGGTAGCATAGTTCCAGTGCCGTTAGTACTCCCCACTCGCAAAGGAGGAAAAGGCGCTGCCACTAGGGTAGGTAGGCTCGATAGTTGTATTTAGGTTAAGTCCAAGAGCGCGGTCAGTCATGTCTGACATGGAACTGACCGACGAAGAGGGGGGATGCCTGGAAGAGGTAAGGGCGGGTGCACCGGCGGCGGGGGTCCCAGAGGGGGACACCGTCGCCAAGGTACAAAAGAGGAAGAGGGTGGACGGTCCAGAGGAGGAAGGCATTTCTGAATGCTCCTCCTTTGGTATTTCATCCTTTCCTCAAAAGGCAAGGAATATTGGTAGGGACCTGGACGCGCTCCTTCTGGCAGAGAAGGAGAAGCGAAAGATTTCGGCGGCCGCTCTGCGGACAATCTTGGAGATCAGGGAAAGGTATGAGGACTGCAAGAGCGTGCCGGTCAAGTGCGCCAACTGTGGCCTGGCTGCTCAGTCGGGGCACAGCGGTTGTGTGGCTCTTCACAAGGCGACCATCACGGTTGCCCGTAGGACAGATTTCGGCTCAAAATGATCTCTTCGACCTACTGTGTAGTCCAACTGAACATGAACGGGAATCATCTCGTCTCAGATCAGATACTGGACTACAGCAGGGCTAACGGGGTTGAGGTGCTTCTGCTTCAGGAAGTGCTGACCTCGGGAGACAAGTTGCTAGGTTTTGACTACTGCGCCACGAAAGTGGTTCTCAGCAGTAGGGACGGTAGTGCAGGGGCTGCCATAGTTGTCCTAAATCAGGACATCGAGGTGGTAGCCCTGCAGGGGCTCAGCGATAGGTTCTGCGCCGTGGCCAGTCTCAGGAAGAGACATGGACAGGCGGTCGTGTTCGTGTCAGCTTACTTCAAGTACAGCATCCCGACACGCATCTTTACGGACAGGTTAGGTGATATTCTTGATAGGGTCAACCAAGACGTCGTGATAGGGGCCGACGTGAACGCGCACTCGCCGCAATGGTTCAGTCGGCCGGGCAACAACTCGGGTTCAGCCCGGGGGACCCACGTCGAATCCCTGATCGCGGCGAAACACTTGACGGTGCACAACCAGCCCGGCCACCTCGACACGTACGAGAGGCCGGGTATGGGGGCATCGAACATAGATGTTACGCTGACGAGAGGGGGTTCACTGACGAACTCAGTCTCTGAATGGGAAGTGCTAGATGTCACCGACAGCGACCACAGGACCATCAGATTCAAGATCCGCGTCGGATCAGGGTCGGAGGGACCCGCGGTAGGGAAAAGTCGATACAACGTTAGGAAAGCCGACTGGGATAGGTTTAGGTGGGTTCTGGCCCAGAAAGTTCTTGGTGAACATGAGACCATGGTGGGCGGTTGCGGACAGGTAGCGGAGTCTCTCACGCGTGCTCTTGGGCATGCCATGGAGGCCTCCATGCCCCGCTCCCGTAAATCCGTCAGGATGAAACCGCCATGGTGGGACGCCGGACTCGAAGAGTCCAAAAGGCGCCTCAATAACTTCAGACGCACCATGGACTACAAAGTCTCGGATAGGGACCAATTCAGAGTGCTCAGGAATGAGCACCTGAAAAAGATTAGGAAGGCCAAGATGGAGTCGTGGAGGAAGTTCGCTACCTCCAGCAACTCGGACATCTGGGGCCCCGGTCTATCGTTGGGCTAGGAATGGATCTTCTAAGAGTAGGGTACCAAACGCTGTGCTCCGAGAAGACGGAACCTTCACGGTGACGGCTTTGGAGACGGCCGAGTGTCTGTTGGAGAGCCTAATCCCTAGGGACAGGGCTGCTCCTATCTTTGAGACTGAGAGAGTAGGTAGAGTGAGACCAGAGGTCACGGAGGCCGAGGTTAAGGCGGCTGTCTGGAGGATGGCCCCTAACAAAGCTCCGGGACTGGACGGGATCACCGCTGGGGTACTCAGGAAGGCGTGGGGCGTCATCGGCTTGCCGCTGACCAACGTCCTGAGAGAGTGCCTCAGGAAGTCGGAATTTCCGGACTGTTGGAAGACAGCAGAGGTGGTGATCATCAGGAAGGGAGAGGACAGAGACCCGAGTCTTCCTAAGTCATATAGACCAGTCAGCCTGCTTTCGGCACCGTCAAAAGTGCTGGAACGGCTGGTGGTGGACAGGCTTGAGGAGGAAACGGGGGGCGCTCTTTCAGCAGAGCAGCATGGTTTCAGGGTCGGTAAGTCCACAATCAGCGCGATCAAGTCGTGTCTGGATTGGGTGGACAACAGTGAGGAGATGGTGGTAGGAGTCTTTCTGGATATCTCAGGAGCCTTCGACAACCTGAGATGGAACGTTCTGATTAGGGACATGATGGATCTGGGGGCATCTGATGCAACTAGATCTATCATACAGAGCTATCTGACGGGCAGAAGGGCGGTGCTCTCGGTGGAGGGAGCGACAGCATTCGCGGATCTCACCAGAGGCTGCCCTCAAGGCTCACAGTTAGGGCCAAGTCTTTGGAATTTATCTATGGATAGGGCGTTGGTCACCAACACGGACGATAGGGTCAAACTGGTCGCGTACGCGGATGACCTGGCGGTTCTTATCGCGGGCTCCGATCTCGAAGAAATCCAGGGGAAAGCGAGAGCGACGCTTGGCGCCTTGCGCGAGTGGGCGAGCCGAAGAGGTCTAACCTTCTCGGCAAGCAAGTCTCAAGCGATCCCCCTGAAAGGAGGGCTGCGGCCGGGGTTCACTGTTCCCTTCGGGACAGAGGACATCGTGGCTGTGAGTTCAGTTAGGTATCTGGGCGTTGAATTGGACAGTAGGGCGAAATTTCTGGGCGCACGTGAACGGCGTGGCCGGAAAGTCCGACTCTCTGTACAGTAGGCTTAGAGCGGCATCGTCTGCGGACTGGGGTCTCCGACAGTCCACCTCCGCCGTAATATACAAGGCAGTCTTCCTGCCTCGTATCACTTACGCTGCGGAGATCTGGTCGAAAGGAGTCCTCACGGCGAAGGCGATAAAACTCCTCGGCAGCAAGCAGAGGAGGGCCCTTCTCTCTCTAACAGGGGCATACAGAACAACCTCAACGGATGCGTTGCAGGTTGTTGCTGGGCAGCTGCCTCTAGATTTGGAAATCCGATGGCATGTGGTTAGGATCAAAAGGAAAGCTGGTGAAATCTCAGAGGAGGAGATGAACAACCAGTGGGATAGGATCATTGACATCTGGCAGGATAGGTGGGATAATAGCACGAAGGGTCGTTGGACCCATGCTATTTTTCCCGACATAAGATGGAGACTGGCTCTCCCTCTCGAGGTGGATCACTACGTGTGCCAGTTCCTCACGGGTCACGGAGACTTCAACTCCAAGTTGGAGTCTTTCGCCCTGCGTGGTACGGGCGCGTGCAGATGTGAAACTGAGGACGAGACGGTGGACCACGTGCTCTTCAGATGCCCTGTGCTCTCTGCTGAGAGAGCAAGGCTCATCAGGCTTGTAGGCGAGGACGCATGGCCGTGTGAGACCAAGGTGTTACTGGACACTAGGTCAAACTACTGTGCACTGCGTCGCTTTGCTAGGGAGGCCATCGAGGCCAAAAGATCTTCGGATAGAGTAGGTATTCTCCAGGCTAGGTAGGCTCCGTCACAGGCGACGGAGGGGTTGGTGGGGACCCGGGGTTAGCGTGTAAGCGCTGGCCCGAATCTCCACCGCAAGGCCCACCACTAGCCGGCTGGGGAGCCAAAATAGTGGTAGGGGCCACGCCCCGGGTTGATCCACTGACATCAACCGAAAACTTAGTCAGTACCACGGGAGAGGGGAGCCCCACCGCGCACAGATACGGCCAGCCGGAGCTGTGCGTGGTGCCCCTCAAGGTTGAGGAGCCTACCTCGGCTGAAACGTGGTGGCTGTGGGACAGGCGCCAGATAGTAGTACATAAACCACAACACCTAGTGGGAGGTCCGGTACCCAAGGTGGCACTTAACTGAGTCATCCCGGCCCTCAGAAAAGGTACGGGCCCTCCGGGGCCCGGTGCTGGTGGTCCATAGACGACCCTAGGCCGTAGGCGGTTAGCCGTCGACGTCCTAGCTCCACCTCCGCCCGTAAGTAGCGCCCAGCGCTAAGGCACGGACGGACGGCGGTAGGCGAGAGCCACAAAACCCGGAGACTCCTGTCCCTATCTACTAAAGTGTTGGTCTGACAGCCATACAGTGCGGACGTGTTTTTGAGGTGCTCCGTGTACAACTCAAGTTCCGAACGGGTTAGAGTAGTTCAATTTTTGCGTTCTTAGTACCAAAAGATTCGTCTCGAGTAGACGCTTCTACTGGTGCATCGAGCGCGAAAATCGGTTAGGTTAGCGAGGCGTGAGGGCGTTTTTAGTCTGTCGCAAGCGTAAACTCTTTGTTTACGCCCGACCGGCAAAACCCTTTCAGCGATTTCTCGGGCTGTATTGCGAATTTCGCGTCGGACGATACACCGTTGAATTCGTGCTGTTCTAGCGCTAATTTTGGTGTAGGCCGCGCGAAAGTTCGACTTTCAGTGCCGAAGTTAGGCTCAAAAAGTTCGCGAGCGAACAGAAGGTCACAGAATCGAGGTACGACATCGCGGTTTGGACAGTCGAATAGTCTTTTTTAAGATAAATCGACGGGCCCGAGCTGCGTTTTCGTGCAGCGATTTGCGGCCCCAGGAGCGGCGATCAAAGTTCCGGCGGGCGAGAGACGCGCGGCGGATCGTGCGGGTGCGCGCGGACCGACGCCAACGCGTGACGTGTCCGAGTGGCGTACGTGCGGCGCGCGGTGTTTAGGATCGTGCGAGTGCGCGCGGCCTGAGTGGTCACCGCCCCCGGGAAACTGCGAGTGCGCGAGCAAGTGTGCGGGCGCGCGTGAACGTGCGAGTGCGTACAACCGGTCCCCCCCAGTGCAACGCTCTGGTGGGCGAGTGCGCGGTGCGTGCGCGTACGCGAGTGGCGCGTTAAAATTCCCGCGAACAGACCGGTGTCGATTTTGAGTCGGTCTGTATAAGCCTTAGGGCGAACACGTTGCTGCGCTGCCGCCATCAGGTAAGGTGTTAGGATTATATTATATAGGTTAAGGTAGCATAGTTCCAGTGCCGTTAGTACTCCCCACTCGCAAAGGAGGAAAAGGCGCTGCCACTAGGGTAGGTAGGCTCGATAGTTGTATTTAGGTTAAGTCCAAGAGCGCGGTCAGTCATGTCTGACATGGAACTGACCGACGAAGAGGGGGGATGCCTGGAAGAGGTAAGGGCGGGTGCACCGGCGGCGGGGGTCCCAGAGGGGGACACCGTCGCCAAGGTACAAAAGAGGAAGAGGGTGGACGGTCCAGAGGAGGAAGGCATTTCTGAATGCTCCTCCTTTGGTATTTCATCCTTTCCTCAAAAGGCAAGGAATATTGGTAGGGACCTGGACGCGCTCCTTCTGGCAGAGAAGGAGAAGCGAAAGATTTCGGCGGCCGCTCTGCGGACAATCTTGGAGATCAGGGAAAGGTATGAGGCCTTGCTCGATGAGGCCTATAGGCAGAACACGGTTCTGCAAGGTAGGGTCGAGGAGGCGAGGCGGTCTCAGTCGAGACCTGAGGTGCGCGAGGTTGTGGTGGAGAGGACGGTTGCGCCATCTCCGCCCAAGAAGAAGAAGAAGGTCGAGGACAAGGCCAAGGCCAAGTCTGCGGCTGCTAAGGAGAAGGTGAAGGGAAAGGTAAAGGAGCAGCCGTTTGTGGAGGTTGTGAGCAGGAAGAGCAAAAGGAAAAAGAAGAAGAAGAAGAAGAATGAGGAGAAGCCCAAGGAGCAGCCGAGAGTGGCCATCACCACCTCCAAGAAGGTGGCTAAGGCCATCGAGAGGGAGAAGGCGAGGGCTCCGGCCCGCGCCTTCGTCGTCTCGGTGGGGGCTGCTGGGGCCAGTGAGGCCAAGAAACAGCTCTGGGCCGATCTGGTCAAGGGGGTGGCGGTGCCCAAGCTTGGCGGCTCTGCGAAGCTCCCGAGAGGAGATCTGGTGGTTAGGCCGGCTGACGAGGCCACGTATGCGGCCTTGAAGGCCATGGAAAAAGACGGTAAGGGTGTGAGAGAGGAGAGTGCGAGATGGCCGACCGTACTAGTGTATGACGTGGATAGGGAAATTCCTAAGGAGAAGCTCGCGGGCCAGATCGTGGATCAGAACCCGGAGCTTGGTCTGGACAAGGAGGCCGTGGTCCCCCTCTTCATGAAGGGGCCCAAGACGGACGAGCTTGTTTGGTGGGTCTGCTCGGTTAGACCAAGCGCCTTCAAGACTCTGGTAGGAAAGAGTCTTTTCATCGGGTTGGCCAAGTGCAAGGTCAAGGAGTACGTTGACGTAGTCAGGTGCTTCAAGTGCCAGCACTTCGGTCACAGGGCTCTGAAGTGTGTGCAGACGGTGGACACTTGCGGGCGCTGCGCGGTCAAGGGCCATAGGGCCAAGGACTGCAAGAGCGTGCCGGTCAAGTGCGCCAACTGTGGCCTGGCTGCTCAGTCGGGGCACAGCGGTTGTGTGGCTCTTCACAAGGCGACCATCACGGTTGCCCGTAGGACAGATTTCGGCTCAAAATGATCTCTTCGACCTACTGTGTAGTCCAACTGAACATGAACGGGAATCATCTCGTCTCAGATCAGATACTGGACTACAGCAGGGCTAACGGGGTTGAGGTGCTTCTGCTTCAGGAAGTGCTGACCTCGGGAGACAAGTTGCTAGGTTTTGACTACCGCGCCACGAAAGTGGTTCTCAGCAGTAGGGACGGTAGTGCAGGGGCTGCCATAGTTGTCCTAAATCAGGACATCGAGGTGGTAGCCCTGCAGGGGCTCAGCGATAGGTTCTGCGCCGTGGCCAGTCTCAGGAAGAGACATGGACAGGCGGTCGTGTTCGTGTCAGCTTACTTCAAGTACAGCATCCCGACACGCATCTTTACGGACAGGCTAGGTGATATTCTTGATAGGGTCAACCAAGACGTCGTGATAGGGGCCGACGTGAACGCGCACTCGCCGCAATGGTTCAGTCGGCCGGGCAACAACTCGGGTTCAGCCCGGGGGACCCACGTCGAATCCCTGATCGCGGCGAAACACTTGACGGTGCACAACCAGCCTGGCCACCTCGACACGTACGAGAGGCCGGGTATGGGGGCATCGAACATAGATGTTACGCTGACGAGAGGGGGTTCACTGACGAACTCAGTCTCTGAATGGGAAGTGCTCGATGTCACCGACAGCGACCACAGGACCATCAGATTCAAGATCCGCGTCGGATCAGGGTCGGAGGGACCCGCGGTAGGGAAAAGTCGATTCAATGTTAGGAAAGCCGACTGGGATAGGTTTAGGTGGGTTCTGGCCCAGAAAGTTCTTGGTGAACATGAGACCATGGTGGGCGGTTGCGGACAGGTAGCGGAGTCTCTTACGCGTGCTCTCGGGCATGCCATGGAGGCCTCCATGCCCCGCTCCCGTAAATCCGTCAGGATGAAACCGCCATGGTGGGACGCCGGACTCGAAGAGTCCAAAAGGCGCCTCAATAACTTCAGACGCACCATGGACTATAAAGTCTCGGATAGGGACCAATTCAGAGTGCTCAGGAACGAGCACCTGAAAAAGATTAGGAAGGCCAAGATGGAGTCGTGGAGGAAGTTCGCTACCTCCAGCAACTCGGACATCTGGGGCCCGGTCTATCGTTGGGCTAGGAATGGATCTTCTAAGAGTAGGGTACCAAACGCTGTGCTTCGAGAAGACGGAACCTTCACGGTGACGGCTTTGGAGACGGCCGAGTGTCTGTTGGAGAGCCTAATCCCTAGGGACAGGGCTGCTCCTATCTTTGAGGCTGAGAGAGTAGGAAGAGTGAGACCAGAGGTCACGGAGGCCGAGGTTAAGGCGGCTGTCTGGAGGATGGCCCCTAACAAAGCTCCGGGACTGGATGGGATCACCGCTGGGGTACTCAGGAAGGCGTGGGGCGTCATCGGCTTGCCGCTGACCAACGTCCTGAGAGAGTGCCTCAGGAAGTCGGAATTTCCGGACTGTTGGAAGACAGCAGAGGTGGTGATCATCAGGAAGGGAGAGGACAGAGACCCGAGTCTTCCTAAGTCATATAGACCAGTCAGCCTGCTTTCGGCACCGTCAAAAGTGCTGGAACGGCTGGTGGTGGACAGGCTTGAGGAGGAAACGGGGGGCGCTCTTTCAGCAGAGCAGCATGGTTTCAGGGTCGGTAAGTCCACAATCAGCGCGATCAAGTCGTGTCTGGATTGGGTGGACAACAGTGAGGAGATGGTGGTAGGAGTCTTTCTGGATATCTCAGGAGCCTTCGACAACCTGAGATGGAACGTTCTGATTAGGGACATGATGGATCTGGGGGCATCTGATGCAACTAGATCTATCATACAGAGCTATCTGAAATATTTTTCATCGACGGGCGAGGCGCGGAGTCGCCCTTGGTGCGCGGCGGCGTCCCCGTGACCGGATCCGTGGACACTGTGCCCTTCATCGATTGCCGATTTTTGTCTGGTCGGCGTTCGACGGGTGCGAGGTGCACTAACGTAAAGAATTATTACGTCCCGCGGACTCGGAGTGCCGTACGCGGAAATATTTTTCATCGACGGGCGAGGCGCGGAGTCGCGCTTGGTGCGCGGCGGCGTCCCCGTGACCGGATCCGTGGACACTGTGCCCTTCATCGATTGCCGATTTTTGTCTGGTCGGCGTTCGACGGGTGCGAGGTGCACTAACGTAAAGAATTATTACGTCCCGCGGACTCGGAGTGCCGTACGCGGAAATATTTTTCATCGACGGGCGAGGCGCGGAGTCGCCCTTGGTGCGCGGCGGCGTCCCCGTGACCGGATCCGTGGACACTGTGCCCTTCATCGATTGCCGATTTTTGTCTGGTCGGCGTTCGACGGGTGCGAGGTGGACTAACGTAAAGAATTATTACGTCCCGCGGACTCGGAGTGCCGTACGCGGAAAAATTTTTCCTCGACGGGCGAGGCGCGGAGTCGCCCTTGGTGCGCGGCGGCGTCCCCGTGACCGGATCCGTGGACACTGTGCCCTTCATCGATTGCCGATTTTTGTCTGGTCGGCGTTCGACGGGTGCGAGGTGCACTAACGTAAAGAATTATTACGTCCCGCGGACTCGGAGTGCCGTACGCGGAAATATTTTTCATCGACGGGCGAGGCGCGGAGTCGCGCTTGGTGCGCGGCGGCGTCCCCGTGACCGGATCCGTGGACACTGTGCCCTTCATCGATTGCCGATTTTTGTCTGGTCGGCGTTCGACGGGTGCGAGGTGCACTAACGTAAAGAATTATTACGTCCCGCGGACTCGGAGTGCCGTACGCGGAAATATTTTTCATCGACGGGCGAGGCGCGGAGTCGCCCTTGGTGCGCGGCGGCGTCCCCGTGACCGGATCCGTGGACACTGTGCCCTTCATCGATTGCCGATTTTTGTCTGGTCGGCGTTCGACGGGTGCGAGGTGGACTAACGTAAAGAATTATTACGTCCCGCGGACTCGGAGTGCCGTACGCGGAAAAATTTTTCATCGACGGGCGAGGCGCGGAGTCGCCCTTGGTGCGCGGCGGCGTCCCCGTGACCGGATCCGTGGACACTGTGCCCTTCATCGATTGCCGATTTTTGTCTGGTCGGCGTTCGACGGGTGCGAGGTGGACTAACGTAAAGAATTATTACGTCCCGCGGACTCGGAGTGCCGTACGCGGAAATATTTTTCATCGACGGGCGAGGCGCGGAGTCGCCCTTGGTGCGCGGCGGCGTCCCCGTGACCGGATCCGTGGACACTGTGCCCTTCATCGATTGCCGATTTTTGTCTGGTCGGCGTTCGACGGGTGCGAGGTGGACTAACGTAAAGAATTATTACGTCCCGCGGACTCGGAGTGCCGTACGCGGAAATATTTTTCATCGACGGGCGAGGCGCGGAGTCGCCCTTGGTGCGCGGCGGCGTCCCCGTGACCGTGTCCGAACCACCGCGTGTGAAAATTCGATTTTTTTTTTTCACTCAACGTTCGCGGTTATTCGGCGGTCCCGGGGTGGTGCACATGACGGCAGCCCCGGCGATGTCCGTCGACACGATTTCGAATTCAACTTTTCGAACGTAGTTTTTCCGTGTGCAATAACTCGTTAACCGTTGGTTCGATCTCGACGTACCCGAGACGTGTTCACGTCGTACGTTCCGAGTACTATAGGACACCGGTGTCCGCGACATTTAAATCGGTAATCCTTTATCCGCGGCCGTACCGCTACGCACGGAGATAGACCGATATTTGATTTTCGCTTAACCGCTACGCACTGTGATTGACTGTATTCCGACGGCGGGGTCTCGGTCAACCGTTTTCACGGTTTGCCGGTGACATCGACCGTACCGTTCATCACGGGCAGACCGCAGAGTCGTTGTCCAGGGATATCCCCCTTTGCCGAAAACCTTTACCGCGTAGAATTTCTGCGCTGACCGCGACGTTACAGGGGTGATTACCGTCGCCGAGCTGCGCGCCCGCCGTACCGTCCCGTCGCACGGACCACCGTGTGTGAAAATTCGATTTTTTTTTTTCACTCGACGTCCTCGGTTATTCGTCGGTGCCGGGGTGGTGCACATGACGGCAGCCCCGGCGATGTCCGTCGACACGATTTCGAATTCAACTTTTCGAACGTAGTTTTTCCGTGTGCAATAACTCGTTAACCGTTGGTTCGATCTCGACGTACCCGAGACGTGTTCACGTCGTACGTTCCGAGTACTATAGGACACCGGTGTCCGCGACAATTAAATCGGTAATCCTTTATCCGCGGCCGTACCGCTACGCACGGATTTTGTGATTTTCGCCTAACCGCTACGCACGGTGATTGACGGATTTTCGATTCTCGCCTAACCGCTACGCACGGTGATGGCGAAGTTCCTTCGACTCGGGTGTACCACTACGCGTGAATACCCCCGTCGCACATTGTGAAACTCGAGATTTTGTAAATTTGTGAGCGACTCGGTCGTCGGCGTTCCGCCGGCGTCCGATCGCCAATCACGTACGACAGCAAAGCCACGGGCGACGCCGAAGCCGACGCGTCCATCGCCGCGCACCGGTCTGCCCCAGTCTTCGGAATGGTCAGCAATCCGGTGCCCTTCGATGGTATCCGTCCAAGTTTCGGCGACCGACCCATCTCGCACGCCGAGTGGCAAAACTCAACCGGCGTCGCAGGCCCGCCTTCCGGTGGGCCTCCGACGCGCAAATCGTTTTTTTCAAAAATCGATGACGACTCCCGTTACCGTTCCGCAAGTTACGAGCTCTCGACGCCAAAACATTCCCGCCGCGGCCGGCCATCGTCGCCGTGCCCGGCGGTCGCCGGGGCGAAGCCCCGGGACGACGGACTTCGCGTCGCGTCCCGGCTTCCCCCACGATCTCGGCTGGGGGCCGTTATAAACCTGGCGAGAGGCGCTAGCGCGGTAATTCTCCGTCCGCTGAAAACGGACGGCGTACGCGCTAACCCCGACTCTCGTCAACGCACGGGTCACGTCGCGTCGGGCGAGCGCTCGCTCTCCGCGTGTGTTCGGTCTTCCGCACGCGACCGCCGCCGCAGTCGCCCCGCGTTCTGCGGGTGCTCAGTGCGGGCGCTCGCGTCGACCGAAGCGCGCGGTTTACGGGCGCCCGTCCGCGCACGTATCCCACTCGAACCGCGGTCGGTCGTGCGCCGTGACCGTATACCGGTCACGGTCGTTTCGACCTTCCTCGGCGTCGGCTCGCCCACGGGCGGACCGGCGCTCGGACGCACGCGTCCCGAGACGAGTGTCCGCGTCGTCGTCGCCCCTTGGTCGGCGTCGCCGCGGGGATCCGTCACGGGACGCAGTTGTTGTAAAACCGAGATCCCTGGTTGATCCTGCCAGTAGTCATATGCTTGTCTCAAAGATTAAGCCATGCATGTCTCAGTGCAAGCCGCATTAAGGTGAAACCGCGAAAGGCTCATTAAATCAGTTGTGGTTCCTTAGATCGTACCCAAGTTACTTGGATAACTGTGGTAATTCTAGAGCTAATACATGCCGACAGAGTTCCGACCGTCGCGGCGCCCTCGGGCGTCGCTCGCGGGAGGAACGCTTTTATTAGATCAAAACCGGCCCGTCGCGGCGCGCTTCGTGCGCGTCCCGATCGCGGCCCGCGCAAAGACCTGGTGACTCTGAATAACTTCGAGCTGATCGCACGGTCTCCGTACCGGCGACGCATCTTTCAAATGTCTGCCTTATCAACTGTCGACGGTAGGTTCCATGCCTACCGTGGTGGTAACGGGTAACGGGGAATCAGGGTTCGATTCCGGAGAGGGAGCCTGAGAAACGGCTACCACATCCAAGGAAGGCAGCAGGCGCGCAAATTACCCACTCCCGGAACGGGGAGGTAGTGACGAAAAATAACGATACGGGACTCATCCGAGGCCCCGTAATCGGAATGAGAACACTTTAAAACCTTTAAACGAGGATCAATTGGAGGGCAAGTCTGGTGCCAGCAGCCGCGGTAATTCCAGCTCCAATAGCGTATATTAAAGTTGTTGCGGTTAAAAAGCTCGTAGTCGGATCTGTGTCTGGGCGGTGCCGGACCACCCTGGCGGTCCGTCGTGTCGCGGCCGGCCGTGTCGCGGGACCACGTGTCCCGTCGGCGCGGTCGTCGTCGCGCTCGTCAGCCGTCTCGGGGTGTTAGTTACCGGCACGTCGGCCGGACGTATTGTCGGCAGGCGGACACGTGTCTCGGGCTTCCGGCGCGCCGCGCGGCCACGCGTCGCGCGGCCGTCGGGGTTCGACGACGGCGGCCGCCTACTCCAATCTTGCTGCGCGGTGATCTTCACCGATTGCCGTCGGCGGGCCGACACGTTTACTTTGAACAAATTAGAGTGCTCAAAGCAGGCTCAAATCTGGCGGGGCGGCTTCACGGCCGTCTCGTCAAAAGGCCCTGAATACTGGTCGCATGGAATAATGGAACAAGACCTCGGTCCCGCGCATCTCCGCCCTTCGCGGGCGCGCGAAATCGCCCTCCGGGGCGTTTCCGTGCGCGGGCCGCCGGGCCGCGGGCGCCAGTCGCCCGCGCGTCCCGCCGGGCCGGTTTTCGGGACCGGAGGTAATGATCAACAGAGACGGGCGGGGGCATTCGTACCGAGACGTTAGAGGTGAAATTCTTGGATCGTCTCGAGACGAACTGACGCGAAAGCATTTGCCAAGTACGTTCTCGTATGATCAAGAACGAAAGTTAGAGGTTCGAAGGCGATCAGATACCGCCCTAGTTCTAACTGTAAACGATGCCAGCTAGCGATCCGCCGGCGTTTCATTAACGACCCGGCGGGCAGCTTCCGGGAAACCGAAGCTTTTCGGTTCCGGGGGAAGTATGATTGCAAAGTTGAAACTTAAAGGAATTGACGGAAGGGCACCACCAGGAGTGGAGCCTGCGGCTTAATTTGACTCAACACGGGAAACCTCACCAGGCCCGGACACCGGAAAGATTGACAGATTGAGAGCTCTTTCTTGATTCGGTGGGTGGTGGTGCATGGCCGTTCTTAGTTGGTGGAGCGATCTGTCTGGTTAATTCCGATAACGAACGAGACTCTGTCCTGCTAACTAGGCGGGTAACCCCGGGTCGGCGTGTGCGCGGCGCGGGCGGTTTCGGCCGTCCGTGTTCGCGTACCCGTCGGCTCGGCCCGGTATCCCCGAACGCGTTCGCCCGTCGTCCACGGCGGTCGTCGAGCGCGGCCGCGCCATCCGCGTCCCGGCGTGCGGCGGGCGTGTGTCGGCCGGGGGGCAACCTCCGGTCGGCGCGCGTCCGTCGTGCGTCGGGCTCCGTGGTGAAGCGCGCCGTGTTCGCGGCCGTCGCCGGCGGATCACGATACGTTACTAGGGCTACCGCCGGCTCCCAGGAGCTTAAACTCTTCTTAGAGGGACAGGCGGCGGACGAAAATAGCCGCACGAGACTGAGCGATAACAGGTCTGTGATGCCCTTAGATGTTCTGGGCCGCACGCGCGCTACACTGAAGGAATCAGCGTGTGTTAACATTCCTGGGCCGACAGGCTTCCGGGTAACCCGCTGAACCTCCTTCGTGCTTAGGGATCGTGGCTTGCAATTTTTCCACGTGAACGAGGAATTCCCAGTAAGCGCGAGTCATCAGCTCGCGTTGATTACGTCCCTGCCCTTTGTACACACCGCCCGTCGCTACTACCGATTGAACGGTCGCATTGAGGTCTTCGGAGTGGACGCGCGTTATTCGGCCCCCTCGGGGGCTGGGTCGTCGCGCGATCGCGAAGATGACCGAAATCGGCCGTTTAGAGGAAGTAAAAGTCGTAACAAGGTTTCCGTAGGTGAACCTGCGGAAGGATCATTAGAGACGGGCCCGCGGTACCGGCAGCACTTGCCGGTCTCGCGCGCGCCTAATCCGACCCCGTGGCCGCGTGCGCTCGCGACTAGCTCGCCGACCGCCCGCGCGCCGCGACCCCCGACCGAGCGTCGACCGAAAGATGGTTAACGTCGAAAGACCATACGGGCCCCGCCGTGCGTCCGCGCACGGCGCGTGGCCGGTAGAAGTTTCGTCGACAAAAAAAAACACCCGACCCCGAACAGCGGATCACTTGGCTCGTGGATCGATGAAGACCGCAGCTATCTGCGCGTCGTCGTGTAATCCGCAGGTTATACGAACATCGACCAGTCGAACGCACATTGCGGCCTCGGTGACCCGCGGGTCCCGGGCCACGCCTGTCTGAGGGTCGTATACCGGATACTCGGCCAGACCGATGCGCCGCCGGCAGGCGTCCGACGGCGGCGGCAGTCCTCCCGGGGACTGTCCGCCCGCCCGTCGGCCGCTCCGGTGGTGCGAGATTGGCGGTTCGACCGTGGAAAACCGCGCTCGCGCGGCCGCCTCCGGTCGTCCGCCCAAGTTGTGACGGCAAACAGTCACGGGTTCTCGCGTCGTCAAACGGCACGTCCCCGTCCGCCCGCCGCGCGAGAGCGCGGCCGGGTCGGCTGAGAGTCCACGGACCTCTCCGGCTTCCGAGACGCGGACGCGGACGGTCACCGTACGGGCGGAGCGCGGACCGCAGGCTGCCGTGTAATTTAAAAAAAAAAAAAACCGATACGTTCCGACCTCAGATCAGGCGGGACTACCCGCCGGATTTAAGCATATTAATAAGCGGAGGAAAAGAAAACAACCGTGATTCCCTTAGTAGCGGCGAGCGAACAGGGAAAAGCCCATCGCCGAATCCCGCCGCGCACTTTTGTGTCGCGGCACCTATGGGAGTTGTGGCGTACGGGCCGGCCTCGTTGCCGGGGCGCACGTGACGGTCCAAGTCTCCCTTGAACGGGGCCATGGCCCGCAGATGGTGCCAGGCCAGTAGAGGCCGTCACAGCGTTCCGGGATCGGACCGCGCCTTCGAGTCGGGTTGCTTGAGAGTGCAGCCCGAAGTTGGTGGTAAACTCCATCTAAGGCTAAATACGGCCACGAGACCGATAGTTTACAAGTACCGTGAGGGAAAGTTGAAAAGAACTTTGAAGAGAGAGTTCATAAGAACGTGAAACTGTTCGGGTGTAAACGGACAGAGCCCGCGAGTCCCCGCCGGGCGAATTCACGGTCGGTCTAACCGCCGGCCGGATCTTTCGCTCGGTTAGCGGACGTCGCGACCCGTTGGGCGCCGGCCGAAGGGCTTGGGTGGCGTTCGTCGCGGCGGTTGCGTTTCGGCGTGACCGTTCGCGCCGAACCCCGGTGCTCCTGGTCGGCTCGCCCGACGGCAAGAACCGTCGACGCGGCCCCGTCGCAGGCGGGGTCCCGTCGGTCGGCGACGATTTCGGGCTACTTTCCGACCCGTCTTGAAACACGGACCAAGGAGTCTAACGTGTGCGCGAGTCAACGGTGATCTTACGAAAAACCACGTTTGGCGCAATGAAAGTGAACCGTTTACGGTGCGGACGATGGCCTAGCGACCGAACCCACCGGCGTTCAAAGTCGCGCTGGTCCGCAGTCCGGGGGCGTCTTCGCCAGGTCGGCTTCGGCCGTCCGAGGGCGCACCCTTAGCGCACACGTTGGTACCCGAAAGATGGTGAACTATGCCTGGCCAGGATGAAGTCAGGGGAAACCCTGATGGAGGTCCGCAGCGATTCTGACGTGCAAATCGATCGTCTGAGCTGGGTATAGGGGCGAAAGACTAATCGAACCATCTAGTAGCTGGTTCCATCCGAAGTTTCCCTCAGGATAGCTGGCGCCGATGTGTCCCGCCCGTTCGCGGGCGTACGGACGCCGGTGGGACTCCGCGCTGTACGGCGCGGTAACAACACGCTCGTAACACGGAGGATGTCTCATACGGTAAAGCGAATGATTAGAGGACATTGGGGCCGAAACGACCTCAACCTATTCTCAAACTATAAATGGGTGAGATCGCCGGCTTTACCTGGTACACCGCGTGAACCGCGTGCGAAGCCGGCGACGGAACCCTAGGCGCTTAGTGGGCCATTTTTGGTAAGCAGAACTGGCGCTGCGGGATGAACCGAACGCCGAGTTAAGGCGCCGAAATCGACGCGTATTCAGAGACCATGAAAGGCGTTGGTTGCTGATGACAGCAGGACGGTGGCCATGGAAGTCGGAATCCGCTAAGGAGTGTGTAACAACTCACCTGCCGAAGCAACTAGCTCTGAAAATGGATGGCGCTGGAGCGTCGTGCCTATACTCGGCCGTCGACGGCATAGTGGGGCCGGTCGTCGCTCGCGGCGGTCGGTCCCGGCAAGCCTCGACGAGTAGGATGGCGCGGCGGTGTGCGTCGAAGGGCAGGTCGCGAGACCGCCTGGAGCCGCCGTCGGTGCAGATCTTGGTGGTAGTAGCAAATACTCGAGAGGGGCCCTCGGGGGCTGCCGTGGAGAAGGGTTTCTTGTGAACAGCCGTTGTCCAAGAGTCAGTCGATCCTAAGCCCGGGGAGAGATCCTCGTACCACGGGCGAAGGCGTTTTCGAATCGCCCTTGGGGCGAGAGGGAATCCGGTTCGTATTCCGGAACCCGACGCGGAACCGCTCCCTAGTGTTCGGGGCTCTTTTGTCTCGTCTGGGTAACCAGAATGAACTCGAAGAAGCCGCCGGGGGATCTGGGTAGAGTTCTCTTTTCTCTGTGAGCGTTGTACGTCCCTGGAATCCTCTAGCCGGGCGATAGGGACGCGAGCGCGAAGAGCACCGCTCGTTGCGGCGGTGTCCGTGATCCCCACGCGGACCTTGAAAATTCGAGAGAGGGCCACGCGGAGTCTTCGCGTCGGTTCGTACCGATATCCGCAGCAGGTCTCCGAGGTGAGCAGCCTCTAGCCGCATAGAATAATGTAGGTAAGGGAAGTCGGCAAAACCGATCCGTAACTTCGGGATAAGGATTGGCTCTGAGGAGCGTGGCTGTCGGGTTCGGGTCGTCGTAGAAGCGTAGGCGGTTTTGGCGACACCCCGGCCGTCGCCCGCGCGCCCGGTCTTCGGACCGGGAGCCTCGAGGCGGCCGCGGGCCCGTCGCCGTCCGCCGACCGTGGAACCACCGAGCTTCGGTCGCTGGCCGCGTCGCGGCCGGCCGATCGCCTTGGTGTCGGTTCGCCGTCACCGGGCGGTCCGGCCGCCGCGGCGTCGGTCGCGTAGCCGGATCGACAGCCATGTAACGGTCAACTCAGAACTGGCACGGACCAGGGGAATCCGACTGTCTAATTAAAACAAAGCATCGCGATGGCCCGGGACGGGTGTTGACGCGATGTGATTTCTGCCCAGTGCTCTGAATGTCAACGTGAAGAAATTCAAGCAAGCGCGGGTAAACGGCAGGAGTAACTATGACTCTTTTAAGGTAGCCAAATGCCTCGTCATCTAATTAGTGACGCGCATGAATGGATTAACGAGATTCTCACTGTCCCTATCTACTATCTAGCGAAACCACAGCCAAGGAGGTGGGGCATGTGTGTTTCGCTGGGCGCCGCGGGGTTGACGGACCGCGGCGCTTGCCGAAGGCCGGGGCGTCCACGTCGCCGGCGGATGGATACTGACTTATAAAGTTTGCTAACACCGAGCCAATCGTCCCATTTACGGTTGATTACGTGAATCAACCGGTGACACGAGATCCAATCGCGGCGTCTCCGACGAGCGACTCGCTGGAGTGCGTGAGATGAGAATCACAGAAGGCCAACGCTAGCTCCTATATGCTTAAGGCGTTGCGTCGGGTGATTACTTCTCCGAACATCCCTCATGAGTACCTTGACCGATAGATGGTTCGCATCAGCTATGAGCAAAGATGCGTTCCTGGCGGAAGAGATCAAACCGAGCGGATGGGAAAACGCACCGGCGACTCGCAGGAGTGCGGGAGATGAGAACCACAGAAGGCCGACACTAGCTCCTATATGCTTAAGGCGTCGCGTCGGGTGGTTACTTCTCCGAACATCCCTTATGAGTACCTTGACCGATAGATGGTTCGCATTAGCTATGAGCAAAGATGCGTTCCTGGCGGAAGAGATCAAACCGAGCGGATGGGAAAGCGCACTGGCGTCTCGCAGGAGTGCGGGAGATGAGAATCACAGAAGGCCGACGCTAGCTCCTATATGCTTAAGGCGTCGCGTCGGGTGATTACTTCTCCGAACATCCCTCATGAGTACCTTGACCGATAGATGGTTCGCATTAGCTATGAGCAAAGATGCGTCCCTGGCGGAAGAGATCAAACCGAGCAGATGGGAAAGCGCACCGGCGACTCGGTCGGCGGATGGGCGGTGATTTGGATTCAGTCAATCGTTTACAAATGACCCAGCCCGGGAGGGAGGACTCCGGGGTTGTGCGCCGGAACCAACCTCGACGACTGGGTGCCACCAGTGGCAAAACCTTGAACGCACCAGCCGGAGGGCCGGCAAACCCAGTTTGTCGTCAAAATAAGCACAATTTGTTACCGTAAGACTGAAACCACCGAAGAGTGGGCGGAGACAGGATCCACATGCCTGATCTACGGGCAGGTAACACCTTAGTAACGCTAGGCGGAAGCGAGGAAGTGGGGGCTAAGGTCCACCGCTCCCGTAAGAACTGCTAAAGAAACTGCGGTGACGACGGCGACGGGGGGTTCGGATCCCTCGCTTCTGAGCGGAAACCGACCGCTACAGACAACACGAGGCCACCAGAACTCTGAAGGCGGCAGAGAGAGGACGGATCTGGGGGGCCGCTGGTTACACCGAGCCGGTGTTCCCGCGCCTGCAATGGTGAAGCGCCCGCCGGTTCGGGGGGGAGCCGGCGGGTCCCCGGAGTGGTCCGACCTAGGTTGCCGAAAGGGCATCGAGGCAACCCCGTGAAGACTTACTGGCGCTCACCCGCCTGACAAGGACGGCCCAACCGGGTCACGACGAGTCAGGCGGATGGAACGACCTGTACAAGTACACACCTGCTACCGACCGCGCCAAGACGAGTCACGTTGAGAAACTGGCTGACTAATCTGGTCCGGGAAAGGGGCAGGCGGGGTACGGTCTTAACGAAGCCAGCCCTAGGGCTTCGGGTTAACTGAACTGTAATCACAAGGGCCCGGGGCAGGTCATCCTTGGTGCTAGCGAAATGACCAAGGACCTCCGGGTTTCCTGGGCCACCTGTACCTTCCAAGGTGGCAGCCTGGTGGTTTAGAATGCGCTAAGCCA
>NC_083560.1:150732564-150737564 GCF_019925205.1 Metopolophium dirhodum
TTAAATCGGTAATCCTTTATCCGCGGCCGTACCGCTACGCACGGAGATAGACCGATATTTGATTTTCGCTTAACCGCTACGCACTGTGATTGACTGTATTCCGACGGCGGGGTCTCGGTCAACCGTTTTCACGGTTTGCCGGTGACATCGACCGTACCGTTCATCACGGGCAGACCGCAGAGTCGTTGTCCAGGGATATCCCCCTTTGCCGAAAACCTTTACCGCGTAGAATTTCTGCGCTGACCGCGACGTTACAGGGGTGATTACCGTCGCCGAGCTGCGCGCCCGCCGTACCGTCCCGTCGCACGGACCACCGTGTGTGAAAATTCGATTTTTTTTTTTTCACTCGACGTCCTCGGTTATTCGTCGGTGCCGGGGTGGTGCACATGACGGCAGCCCCGGCGATGTCCGTCGACACGATTTCGAATTCAACTTTTCGAACGTAGTTTTTCCGTGTGCAATAACTCGTTAACCGTTGGTTCGATCTCGACGTACCCGAGACGTGTTCACGTCGTACGTTCCGAGTACTATAGGACACCGGTGTCCGCGACAATTAAATCGGTAATCCTTTATCCGCGGCCGTACCGCTACGCACGGATTTTGTGATTTTCGCCTAACCGCTACGCACGGTGATTGACGGATTTTCGATTCTCGCCTAACCGCTACGCACGGTGATGGCGAAGTTCCTTCGACCCGGGTGTACCACTACGCGTGAACACCCCCGTCGCACATTGTGAAACTCGAGATTTTGTAAATTTGTGAGCGACTCGGTCGTCGGCGTTCCGCCGGCGTCCGATCGCCAATCACGTACGACAGCAAAGCCACGGGCGACGCCGAAGCCGACGCGTCCATCGCCGCGCACCGGTCTGCCCCAGTCTTCGGAATGGTCAGCAATCCGGTGCCCTTCGATGGTATCCGTCCAAGTTTCGGCGACCGACCCATCTCGCACGCCGAGTGGCAAAACTCAACCGGCGTCGCAGGCCCGCCTTCCGGTGGGCCTCCGACGCGCAAATCGTTTTTTTCAAAAATCGATGACGACTCCCGTTACCGTTCCGCAAGTTACGAGCTCTCGACGCCAAAACATTCCCGCCGCGGCCGGCCATCGTCGCCGTGCCCGGCGGTCGCCGGGGCGAAGCCCCGGGACGACGGACTTCGCGTCGCGTCCCGGCTTCCCCCACGATCTCGGCTGGGGGCCGTTATAAACCTGGCGAGAGGCGCTAGCGCGGTAATTCTCCGTCCGCTGAAAACGGACGGCGTACGCGCTAACCCCGACTCTCGTCAACGCACGGGTCACGTCGCGTCGGGCGAGCGCTCGCTCTCCGCGTGTGTTCGGTCTTCCGCACGCGACCGCCGCCGCAGTCGCCCCGCGTTCTGCGGGTGCTCAGTGCGGCGCTCGCGTCGACCGAAGCGCGCGGTTTACGGGCGCCCGTCCGCGCACGTATCCCACTCGAACCGCGGTCGGTCGTGCGCCGTGACCGTATACCGGTCACGGTCGTTTCGACCTTCCTCGGCGTCGGCTTGCCCACGGGCGGACCGGCGCTCGGACGCACGCGTCCCGAGACGAGTGTCCGCGTCGTCGTCGCCCCTTGGTCGGCGTCGCCGCGGGGATCCGTCACGGGACGCAGTTGTTGTAAAACCGAGATCCCTGGTTGATCCTGCCAGTAGTCATATGCTTGTCTCAAAGATTAAGCCATGCATGTCTCAGTGCAAGCCGCATTAAGGTGAAACCGCGAAAGGCTCATTAAATCAGTTGTGGTTCCTTAGATCGTACCCAAGTTACTTGGATAACTGTGGTAATTCTAGAGCTAATACATGCCGACAGAGTTCCGACCGTCGCGGCGCCCTCGGGCGTCGCTCGCGGGAGGAACGCTTTTATTAGATCAAAACCGGCCCGTCGCGGCGCGCTTCGTGCGCGTCCCGATCGCGGCCCGCGCAAAGACCTGGTGACTCTGAATAACTTCGAGCTGATCGCACGGTCTCCGTACCGGCGACGCATCTTTCAAATGTCTGCCTTATCAACTGTCGACGGTAGGTTCCATGCCTACCGTGGTGGTAACGGGTAACGGGGAATCAGGGTTCGATTCCGGAGAGGGAGCCTGAGAAACGGCTACCACATCCAAGGAAGGCAGCAGGCGCGCAAATTACCCACTCCCGGAACGGGGAGGTAGTGACGAAAAATAACGATACGGGACTCATCCGAGGCCCCGTAATCGGAATGAGAACACTTTAAAACCTTTAAACGAGGATCAATTGGAGGGCAAGTCTGGTGCCAGCAGCCGCGGTAATTCCAGCTCCAATAGCGTATATTAAAGTTGTTGCGGTTAAAAAGCTCGTAGTCGGATCTGTGTCTGGGCGGTGCCGGACCACCCTGGCGGTCCGTCGTGTCGCGGCCGGCCGTGTCGCGGGACCACGTGTCCCGTCGGCGCGGTCGTCGTCGCGCTCGTCAGCCGTCTCGGGGTGTTAGTTACCGGCACGTCGGCCGGACGTATTGTCGGCAGGCGGACACGTGTCTCGGGCTTCCGGCGCGCCGCGCGGCCACGCGTCGCGCGGCCGTCGGGGTTCGACGACGGCGGCCGCCTACTCCAATCTTGCTGCGCGGTGATCTTCACCGATTGCCGTCGGCGGGCCG
Organism: Metopolophium dirhodum; assembly: GCF_019925205.1. NCBI lineage: Eukaryota > Metazoa > Arthropoda > Insecta > Hemiptera > Aphididae > Metopolophium > Metopolophium dirhodum. The sequence goes on from NC_083560.1 coordinate 150,735,194, forward strand.
ACACGTTTACTTTGAACAAATTAGAGTGCTCAAAGCAGGCTCAAATCTGGCGGGGCGGCTTCACGGCCGTCTCGTCAAAAGGCCCTGAATACTGGTCGCATGGAATAATGGAACAAGACCTCGGTCCCGCGCATCTCCGCCCTTCGCGGGCGCGCGAAATCGCCCTCCGGGGCGTTTCCGTGCGCGGGCCGCCGGGCCGCGGGCGCCAGTCGCCCGCGCGTCCCGCCGGGCCGGTTTTCGGGACCGGAGGTAATGATCAACAGAGACGGGCGGGGGCATTCGTACCGAGACGTTAGAGGTGAAATTCTTGGATCGTCTCGAGACGAACTGACGCGAAAGCATTTGCCAAGTACGTTCTCGTATGATCAAGAACGAAAGTTAGAGGTTCGAAGGCGATCAGATACCGCCCTAGTTCTAACTGTAAACGATGCCAGCTAGCGATCCGCCGGCGTTTCATTAACGACCCGGCGGGCAGCTTCCGGGAAACCGAAGCTTTTCGGTTCCGGGGGAAGTATGATTGCAAAGTTGAAACTTAAAGGAATTGACGGAAGGGCACCACCAGGAGTGGAGCCTGCGGCTTAATTTGACTCAACACGGGAAACCTCACCAGGCCCGGACACCGGAAAGATTGACAGATTGAGAGCTCTTTCTTGATTCGGTGGGTGGTGGTGCATGGCCGTTCTTAGTTGGTGGAGCGATCTGTCTGGTTAATTCCGATAACGAACGAGACTCTGTCCTGCTAACTAGGCGGGTAACCCCGGGTCGGCGTGTGCGCGGCGCGGGCGGTTTCGGCCGTCCGTGTTCGCGTACCCGTCGGCTCGGCCCGGTATCCCCGAACGCGTTCGCCCGTCGTCCACGGCGGTCGTCGAGCGCGGCCGCGCCATCCGCGTCCCGGCGTGCGGCGGGCGTGTGTCGGCCGGGGGGCAACCTCCGGTCGGCGCGCGTCCGTCGTGCGTCGGGCTCCGTGGTGAAGCGCGCCGTGTTCGCGGCCGTCGCCGGCGGATCACGATACGTTACTAGGGCTACCGCCGGCTCCCAGGAGCTTAAACTCTTCTTAGAGGGACAGGCGGCGGACGAAAATAGCCGCACGAGACTGAGCGATAACAGGTCTGTGATGCCCTTAGATGTTCTGGGCCGCACGCGCGCTACACTGAAGGAATCAGCGTGTGTTAACATTCCTGGGCCGACAGGCTTCCGGGTAACCCGCTGAACCTCCTTCGTGCTTAGGGATCGTGGCTTGCAATTTTTCCACGTGAACGAGGAATTCCCAGTAAGCGCGAGTCATCAGCTCGCGTTGATTACGTCCCTGCCCTTTGTACACACCGCCCGTCGCTACTACCGATTGAACGGTCGCATTGAGGTCTTCGGAGTGGACGCGCGTTATTCGGCCCCCTCGGGGGCTGGGTCGTCGCGCGATCGCGAAGATGACCGAAATCGGCCGTTTAGAGGAAGTAAAAGTCGTAACAAGGTTTCCGTAGGTGAACCTGCGGAAGGATCATTAGAGACGGGCCCGCGGTACCGGCAGCACTTGCCGGTCTCGCGCGCGCCTAATCCGACCCCGTGGCCGCGTGCGCTCGCGACTAGCTCGCCGACCGCCCGCGCGCCGCGACCCCCGACCGAGCGTCGACCGAAAGATGGTTAACGTCGAAAGACCATACGGGCCCCGCCGTGCGTCCGCGCACGGCGCGTGGCCGGTAGAAGTTTCGTCGACAAAAAAAAAACACCCGACCCCGAACAGCGGATCACTTGGCTCGTGGATCGATGAAGACCGCAGCTATCTGCGCGTCGTCGTGTAATCCGCAGGTTATACGAACATCGACCAGTCGAACGCACATTGCGGCCTCGGTGACCCGCGGGTCCCGGGCCACGCCTGTCTGAGGGTCGTATACCGGATACTCGGCCAGACCGATGCGCCGCCGGCAGGCGTCCGACGGCGGCGGCAGTCCTCCCGGGGACTGTCCGCCCGCCCGTCGGCCGCTCCGGTGGTGCGAGATTGGCGGTTCGACCGTGGAAAACCGCGCTCGCGCGGCCGCCTCCGGTCGTCCGCCCAAGTTGTGACGGCAAACAGTCACGGGTTCTCGCGTCGTCAAACGGCACGTCCCCGTCCGCCCGCCGCGCGAGAGCGCGGCCGGGTCGGCTGAGAGTCCACGGACCTCTCCGGCTTCCGAGACGCGGACGCGGACGGTCACCGTACGGGCGGAGCGCGGACCGCAGGCTGCCGTGTAATTTAAAAAAAAAAAAAAACCGATACGTTCCGACCTCAGATCAGGCGGGACTACCCGCCGGATTTAAGCATATTAATAAGCGGAGGAAAAGAAAACAACCGTGATTCCCTTAGTAGCGGCGAGCGAACAGGGAAAAGCCCATCGCC
>NC_083560.1:150742564-150745926 GCF_019925205.1 Metopolophium dirhodum
CCCGCGGACTCGGAGTGCCGTACGCGGAAATATTTTTCATCGACGGGCGAGGCGCGGAGTCGCCCTTGGTGCGCGGCGGCGTCCCCGTGACCGGATCCGTGGACACTGTGCCCTTCATCGATTGCCGATTTTTGTCTGGTCGGCGTTCGACGGGTGCGAGGTGGACTAACGTAAAGAATTATTACGTCCCGCGGACTCGGTGTGCCGAACGCGGAAAAATTTTTCATCGACGGGCGAGGCGCGGAGTCGCCCTTGGTGCGCGGCGGCGTCCCCGTGACCGGATCCGTGGACACTGTGCCCTTCATCGATTGCCGATTTTTGTCTGGTCGGCGTTCGACGGGTGCGAGGTGGACTAACGTAAAATATTAATACGGCAAGTGGATGTGGTTTACCGGTATTATTCGGTGCGGGCATTCGGCGAGCACGTCCCGCGGACTCGGAGTGCCGTACGCGGAAATATTTTTCATCGACGGGCGAGGCGCGGAGTCGCCCTTGGTGCGCGGCGGCGTCCCCGTGACCGGATCCGTGGACACTGTGCCCTTCATCGATTGCCGATTTTTGTCTGGTCGGCGTTCGACGGGTGCGAGGTGGACTAACGTAAAGAATTATTACGTCCCGCGGACTCGGAGTGCCGTACGCGGAAATATTTTTCATCGACGGGCGAGGCGCGGAGTCGCCCTTGGTGCGCGGCGGCGTCCCCGTGACCGGATCCGTGGACACTGTGCCCTTCATCGATTGCCGATTTTTGTCTGGTCGGCGTTCGACGGGTGCGAGGTGGACTAACGTAAAGAATTATTACGTCCCGCGGACTCGGTGTGCCGAACGCGGAAAAATTTTTCATCGACGGGCGAGGCGCGGAGTCGCCCTTGGTGCGCGGCGGCGTCCCCGTGACCGGATCCGTGGACACTGTGCCCTTCATCGATTGCCGATTTTTGTCTGGTCGGCGTTCGACGGGTGCGAGGTGGACTAACGTAAAGAATTATTACGTCCCGCGGACTCGGAGTGCCGTACGCGGAAATATTTTTCATCGACGGGCGAGGCGCGGAGTCGCCCTTGGTGCGCGGCGGCGTCCCCCGTGACCGGATCCGTGGACACTGTGCCCTTCATCGATTGCCGATTTTTGTCTGGTCGGCGTTCGACGGGTGCGAGGTGGACTAACGTAAAGAATTATTACGTCCCGCGGACTCGGAGTGCCGTACGCGGAAATATTTTTCATCGACGGGCGAGGCGCGGAGTCGCCCTTGGTGCGCGGCGGCGTCCCCGTGACCGGATCCGTGGACACTGTGCCCTTCATCGATTGCCGATTTTTGTCTGGTCGGCGTTCGACGGGTGCGAGGTGGACTAACGTAAAGAATTATTACGTCCCGCGGACTCGGAGTGCCGTACGCGGAAATATTTTTCATCGACGGGCGAGGCGCGGAGTCGCCCTTGGTGCGCGGCGGCGTCCCCGTGACCGGATCCGTGGACACTGTGCCCTTCATCGATTGCCGATTTTTGTCTGGTCGGCGTTCGACGGGTGCGAGGTGGACTAACGTAAAGAATTATTACGTCCCGCGGACTCGGTGTGCCGAACGCGGAAAAATTTTTCATCGACGGGCGAGGCGCGGAGTCGCCCTTGGTGCGCGGCGGCGTCCCCCGTGACCGGATCCGTGGACACTGTGCCCTTCATCGATTGCCGATTTTTGTCTGGTCGGCGTTCGACGGGTGCGAGGTGGACTAACGTAAAATATTAATACGGCAAGTGGATGTGGTTTACCGGTATTATTCGGTGCGGGCATTCGGCGAGCACGTCCCGCGGACTCGGAGTGCCGTACGCGGAAATATTTTTCATCGACGGGCGAGGCGCGGAGTCGCCCTTGGTGCGCGGCGGCGTCCCCGTGACCGGATCCGTGGACACTGTGCCCTTCATCGATTGCCGATTTTTGTCTGGTCGGCGTTCGACGGGTGCGAGGTGGACTAACGTAAAGAATTATTACGTCCCGCGGACTCGGAGTGCCGTACGCGGAAATATTTTTCATCGACGGGCGAGGCGCGGAGTCGCCCTTGGTGCGCGGCGGCGTCCCCGTGACCGGATCCGTGGACACTGTGCCCTTCATCGATTGCCGATTTTTGTCTGGTCGGCGTTCGACGGGTGCGAGGTGGACTAACGTAAAGAATTATTACGTCCCGCGGACTCGGTGTGCCGAACGCGGAAAAATTTTTCTTCGACGGGCGAGGCGCGGAGTCGCCCTTGGTGCGCGGCGGCGTCCCCCGTGACCGGATCCGTGGACACTGTGCCCTTCATCGATTGCCGATTTTTGTCTGGTCGGCGTTCGACGGGTGGCGAGGTGGACTAACGTAAAGAATTATTACGTCCCGCGGACTCGGTGTGCCGAACGCGGAAAAATTTTTCATCGACGGGCGAGGCGCGGAGTCGCACTTGGTGCGCGGGCGGCGTCCCCGTGACCGGATCCGTGGACACTGTGCCCTTCATCGATTGCCGATTTTTGTCTGGTCGGCGTTCGACGGGTGCGAGGTGGACTAACGTAAAATATTAATACGGCAAGTGGATGTGGTTTACCGGTATTATTCGGTGCGGGCATTCGGCGAGCACGTCCCGCGGACTCGGAGTGCCGTACGCGGAAATATTTTTCATCGACGGGCGAGGCGCGGAGTCGCCCTTGGTGCGCGGCGGCGTCCCCGTGACCGGATCCGTGGACACTGTGCCCTTCATCGATTGCCGATTTTTGTCTGGTCGGCGTTCGACGGGTGCGAGGTGGACTAACGTAAAGAATTATTACGTCCCGCGGACTCGGAGTGCCGTACGCGGAAATATTTTTCATCGACGGGCGAGGCGCGGAGTCGCCCTTGGTGCGCGGCGGCGTCCCCGTGACCGGATCCGTGGACACTGTGCCCTTCATCGATTGCCGATTTTTGTCTGGTCGGCGTTCGACGGGTGCGAGGTGGACTAACGTAAAGAATTATTACGTCCCGCGGACTCGGTGTGCCGAACGCGGAAAAATTTTTCATCGACGGGCGAGGCGCGGAGTCGCCCTTGGTGCGCGGCGGCGTCCCCGTGACCGGATCCGTGGACACTGTGCCCTTCATCGATTGCCGATTTTTGTCTGGTCGGCGTTCGACGGGTGCGAGGTGGACTAAGTGGACTAACGTAAAATATTAATACGGCAAGTGGATGTGGTTTACCGGTATTATTCGGTGCGGGCATTCGGCGAGCACGTCCCGCGGACTCGGAGTGCCGTACGCGGAAAATATTTTTCATCGACGGGCGAGGCGCGGAGTCGCCCTTGGTGCGCGGCGGCGTCCCCGTGACCGGATCCGTGGACACTGTGCCCCTTCATCGATTGCCGATTTTTGTCTGGTCA
>NC_083560.1:150746426-150775231 GCF_019925205.1 Metopolophium dirhodum
TCATAAGCTGCAAAACCACCTCTGCCTCAGAACCTTTTTGCACACATGATGTATATAATTGAATTCAAATTAAAAGTCACTCACTTGTAGCCTACTGTACAGCAGAGCGACTTCCACTTACCCGCTTTTTTATGTTTATTTTTAAAAAAAAAATGTTGTCCCCCCCTCCTTAATTTTAAATTCCTGAGCGCGCCACTGTGCCTTATTACATAATATTATATATTATTAAATACATTTATTATAATCGACAATCGTTCACATACAAATTTTGTTGGCATTTATTTTACTATGTTTAATAAATAGGTGACACGAACGATATTTTATCGACGTATGTCGATAACTCATTGAAGACCGGTAATGCCGTTTTTTACACGAATATGGCTATTGAATGCTGAAGCATAATATTAAATGTAATTCTGAATTTTTTCCAAATATCTTTTCTTTTTAAATTATTGGCAGTTGCCGTGTTAAGGTGTAATGCCGTCGGAGGCACACATATTTACCGGTTTATTACCCCATAATATAGAAAAATATTTATTTAAATAATACATACTTCATCATCTTTTTCTACATAATTTACATCAGGGTTTTTGATAGACGTATAGATTTCGGAGTACGTATTGTAGCAACATTTTATTGTATAACTAATTAAAATAAGTTATTCGTATAAGTCCTTACAACTCATTGCGTACATTTTGAATATTTTTGAAATTTTGGAATTTTTCATTTTAACTTTTAATCTTAACTGTTTGGCTTTTTGCTTTTTTATATTTTGCGCCACCTAAATTTACTCTTTTCGGAGACATTATTTTAAAATAGGTATTACATATTTACATTGATAATTAATAGGTTATATTATCAACAATTGCCAAATGATGATGATGATGTAAATATGTAATATATATAGTGCGATGACATTATAACTGTTCCCTGACTACTGAGCACTATTAGTGTTTGAAGTATGAAATATTGCACTATATTGTGAAATATTTCACAAAAACGTGAAACATTGAAATTTTTTTAAACATAAATAAAAACACTATTTATTTTTTTTTAACACAATGTTCAGTGTTCTAAATTCTAATGTAAGAATTCAGTAGGTATACAATATACATGTATACTATTGTATACCTACTCGTATCATTTAAACATTAAAATTTTTAAAAATTTTGAATACTATTTTAAATGTATCATACCAAAGGTTAGGTATACATTTAGGTACCATACAATTATGGAGGTGATTTATGACAATTATATGTAAATATAAAACTTATTTAAAAATAAAACAAAATTTATTAAAATACTGAAATATTTCATGAAACATTTAATTTTTTTAAATTTCATGAAATTTTCGAACACCAAGCACTATAATAATATAGGTAGTGATAATTCTTTATTTGAATACAATTTTTAAAAATTAATTATAACTCACCTCGACTGGAAATTGAGGAATTACGTCCTCGTTTCGTATCTTAGTATTTTCATGAATTCGCAATAATGGTACGCCAATACCTACCTATCATAGATATGAATCATGAATGTATGGTATTATTAACTATTAAGAACTTTTTACAGTTAATAGTGTTGATACATATTATTACTACAATAACTGTACGTCTGTACAGTAAAATCCTCGTCCATTGAGTCTCGACTGCTTTAAGCTTTTACGCATTGTAATAATTCAAATTTAACCAATTTAGATCTATGTATATAGGTATTATAAGTTTAATTATTATTAAAAATGTATTTCATATACCTAATACTTAAATCTTTTAACATTATATCATTAACATTTTTAAACACTGATGGAAAAATTAATTTATTACGAAAAAAAGAAAAAAATATGAAAAAATTATATGCGAATGCCACCTATGAAACATTTTAAAATTTTGCGCCGGGGGCAAATTCCCCCCTTGTCCACCGCTAAACACGAATCTAATATTAGCTATAACATACCTACATTACCGGTTTCGCCTTCAACACCAGAAAGCAATGCCACAAGCAATTTTCTACCATGAAAATATTTAAAAAAAACTATTTACGAAACTTATAAGACCGGCAAGGACGTCTTACAGGTCTTTAGGCCTATAGTTGTTCGTTCTGTGTGTTTAAACATTGATTAGCTAATCGGCGATCTAATGTTAAGGGGATCGGTGGTGGACAGTTTTTAAAGAGTTCAACATAGGTAATCTTCCAAATTGCTAATCTTTGTAAATGTGTGCATAGTAAGTGATCATTAATCATTCTTGTGTATGAATGTGTAATGATACTCACATTATATTAAGCCACAAAGCTTACACTATGCAATATCATTATAACACTATTAATTATGTTACTCTTAAAACCTAATAAAATAACTGTATCGTGTACCTTGCTATAATCAAAAAATATGCATACCTAACACTTAGGGGTAATCATATATAAACAATATGACAAAACATGCGTTAGCAATAACACATTTTGTACCTAGGTATGTACCTTTTCAAATAAACACAATAATTTGAAATCGAACAACAAGTACGAAAGGTCCAATGATATAAGTAGGAGTGTAGGACCCAATTTTGATACCACAGCAGCAGGTCTCCTCTCGGCAACTCAGTTTGTCTCAGCAGCTACACCTATCTCGCACCGCACATTATGTTCAAAGCTAGTTACAAATACTAAGCCTTAACTTCACTACGTTGACCGTTACCTACTATTTACTGCGAGATATTCAATTGAAAATAATTTATTCAAATTAAAAAGTGTTTTAAAATCATTTTTGTTCTGAGTTAATTCGCTCGCTGTGGACTTTCATCTCCTGAGCTCACCTCAAAAGAAAATACTGAATACTTGCCCGCTGTACAGAAAGAAAAAATCATCATATAGAAAGGCTTACAAGCCTAGGTAATTTAAAATAACCTATTAGGTAAAATAACCTCCTCATATAAATCTGTATTCACGATCCCTATTAATCGTAATAATATAGGCTTCAGTAAATAAGTAGGAAAATTAAGGTAAAGAAAGTCGACATTCCAAACCCCACCAATTATTATTCATTTAAAAATGCCAAACTATAACACCTTAGTTGTTAATATATTATTATAAGGTCATGTCTTATCAATAGCAATGCGCAGGCTTATTTTTGATTCATTACAAATGTTGAAATGTGTAAAAAAAATAAAGGAGCGCTCCCACACACACAAGAGGTACAAGTCACCACCTCGGAGTTGTGCACGTCATGAACGTTAAACAAATAATGCTCATTATTGTATGTACTTTTTGTCTACCGAACGAGTGAACGACCTCCTAATAATGTGATGATATTTCAGAAAACTGTTCTTAATTCGTTACAATGTCTACTTGAGATCAGTCAGTCCACGTTTTGATATTTCTGATTTAAATTCTGAATAATAAACGTTTGAAAATTCAAAAATTTCAAAATAAAATTTCAGTTGTTGTGGTGTAAAATTGGGAAAAGTGGACTGACCGATAATCTCAAGTAGACATAATAACGAGTTCAAATCATTTTTTAAAAAGTATTATCGCATTACTAGGTCGATTAATATGTTTTGACTAAAATAACAGTCCGCCACCGATCCCCTTAACTTGGTTAAATCTCGGTTAAATTAGTGTTGTGCGTTTGGTGATTTGGTTATAACTAGTTATATTGTTTTTATACAATATGTTTTCATTATTTTTCATTACAGGTGGTACTTACGGAAGCGTTGAAAGGCCAACCATATGTTTTTTTTATCTCATTATTATGGATTATCACAAGTCATTATTATAGATTATAACTCATAATAACGGATTCGACAACTCGTAATAACGGATTGTACAACTCGTAATAACGGATTGGATAACTCGTAATAACGGATTGGACAACTAACCCAGTATCCATGTAATGTAATGGAATCTTAGTTCTTACACATACACATCATAAGCTCCAGGATGGCTATAATGTAATCAAAGATCAAACATGTACTGACTAACTCACTGATTCACTTGCTAGGAATCAGTACAATCCTATATATTATATAATTAATTAATAATCAATTACTATGGAAAGTATATAAACTTTTAGTGGTGGCACTTATGCGAGGTATACATTTTTAAATTAGTTATTATTAATTATACAGTTAATAAACCAGAAGGGATGGTTGAGATGGTCTGGGTTAAATATTTTATTTCTGCTACATAACTTATGGAAACTTGATCCCACTGCTAAAAAGATGTGAAATTGTCAAATTAAAAAATACCTTTTATAATAGGTATATTGTTTATTTTTTAAAATGTATTGAACATTTAGAGTATAGTATAGCATACTACAATATCAGAATATAGAGTTTGCATTTTTAACTGGCAACAGAGTGCAAGAGATCAGTGGCGTATTTAGGAATTTGTCATGGAAAGGGTCCAGATAATTTTCAGAAAACAGAGCCGAGAAGGGAAAAGCCTCCCACACCACCCAATTGCTCTTTATTAAATAAATATACCACATTTATAAGACTATTTAATTATTAAATAATATGACGTACAAAACAAAATTAAAAAAAGCGGGTAAGTGGATGTCGCTCTGTATTAAACTTGAATTCAATGATATAATCTCATTGTACAAGAAAAACGACTCTGAGCAGAGACGGTTTGTCAGTCTGGATATTTTATAATGTTATTATATGGCCTGCAAGTTGAATTAATATTGAAATATATTTATTTTTTTTTATTCATTTCTATGGTGATAAACAAAGCGTTAGAAATTGAAATCCCATTTTTAGCAGTTTTTTGTAATTTGTTGGTGGTTTTTCCCTTGGAATTAAATATCTATTGAGAAAATCAAAAAATGGCCTCCCTAAAGTACTATTTTGATCCAATTTGTTAAAATATAAGATACCTACTACAAATTGAAATCGAAGCACTCTTTCTGATAAAAATGTTGTATACAGGAAAAAAAAATAATAATAAAAACACCATTGTAAAACCAGTAGCTTCATCGCTCTGCTCAGAATCTAATATAGTTATGTTATAACTTGTAACATTTATAAAAATATTTCCTAAAATACATTACTTCATTCATTGTTGATCTTAGATAACTTTTCAACCTTTTTAAAGTTAAAATAGATCTCTCTGGAGTGGCTATAAATACTTGGCAATGTACAAATCAATCAAATATTTTAATTAAAAAATTAACTCTGTATTTTTCAACCATTTTCAGTACCAGACTTTTAACAAAAAAAAAATCACGATATTAATTAAAAATGTTGATAAATGAAGCTTCAAACATTTTTTACAAAATCCTTCGTATCGTATGTTAAAATTTGTTTTTCTTAATCATGTAAAAACACAACAATTAACATGTGCGAGGCACGAGTCAGTGGGGGGGGGGGGGGGGTAGGACCCTCTTGACCTCCCCCCCCAACCTCTCCCGTAAATACGGCACTGCAAGAGGTCAGCTATAATATTACATTAATAAAACTATTAAAATTACAAGATGTAATAAATTTTCAGTCTTTAGAGTCAATTTATTTTTAAAGATTTAAACATAACATAACAATTTTTAAGGCTAGATACAACATATATTTTTCAGTCTTCTCGAATGAATTTAACAAAAAAAAAAAAAAAAACAGTGAATAAAAATGCATTATATAAAAATAAGAAATAACTTAAATAAAAACCTACAGGATATCCATTACCCAAATATTTGATGCCAGTATGCAGTTAAGCTCTTTCCGAAAATCCGCAAAGTATTCATACTTGGAGGGAAGCTCTAAAACGCCTGAACAAGTATGAGCTACAGGAGCACGAGCCAAGCCAACAACGTTTGTGAATTCTACTTTAATATAATTGTGTGTTATAACGTCGGCTCCAGTTAAAAAATCTTAAAAACTTAAGGCGAATCTCATTTGTTGTTTCTTTGATAAACCTTAAAAAGATAAAATATAATGATTAAATGTATATAAATAGCAAATCCAAATTTAAAAATGATTTTGCGTTAATGCAATAAACCTACTTTTTGAGAAATCCAAATGTCTTGATTTCATCACTATTGGTTTCGTGGCATGATAAAATGTTGAGGATATTTTTTGCGGTAGGCTCCATTGATTTATATAATGTAAGAAGATTTTCTTCACTTATAAGTGTGTTCATCCTAACTTCTTTGAGCTCTTTACGGAATTGTTCAATGATGAAATGCGGTTTTTGTATTAACTCCTTATGAGATATTTCTTCCAAAAGTTCAACAAGATTGTATTCATTGGGCACTGTTCTGCATTCAAGAGAGCTAAATGCCTCCAACAAGTCATCCTTGTCTACAGATGCAATATCTTTCAGCGCGGAGTTCAATATTTGGTTGTCACTTTCACCAAGAGATAGCAAAAATGTTGGAATCAATTTTGAAGTTAACAAAACGTCATATTATTTAATAATTAAATAGTCTTATAAATGTGGTATATTTATTTAATAAAGAGCAATTGGGTGGTGTGGGAGGCTTTTCCCTTCTCGGCTCTGTTTTCTGAAAATTATCTGGACCCTTTCCATGACAAATTCCTAAATACGCCACTGATCTCTTGCACTCTGTTGCCAGTTAAAAATGCAAACTCTATATTCTGATATTGTAGTATGCTATACTATACTCTAAATGTTCAATACATTTTAAAAAATAAACAATATACCTATTATAAAAGGTATTTTTTAATTTGACAATTTCACATCTTTTTAGCAGTGGGATCAAGTTTCCATAAGTTATGTAGCAGAAATAAAATATTTAACCCAGACCATCTCAACCATCCCTTCTGGTTTATTAACTGTATAATTAATAATAACTAATTTAAAAATGTATACCTCGCATAAGTGCCACCACTAAAAGTTTATATACTTTCCATAGTAATTGATTATTAATTAATTATATAATATATAGGATTGTACTGATTCCTAGCAAGTGAATCAGTGAGTTAGTCAGTACATGTTTGATCTTTGATTACATTATAGCCATCCTGGAGCTTATGATGTGTATGTGTAAGAACTAAGATTCCATTACATTACATGGATACTGGGTTAGTTGTCCAATCCGTTATTACGAGTTATCCAATCCGTTATTACGAGTTGTACAATCCGTTATTACGAGTTGTCGAATCCGTTATTATGAGTTATAATCTATAATAATGACTTGTGATAATCCATAATAATGAGATAAAAAAAACATATGGTTGGCCTTTCAACGCTTCCGTAAGTACCACCTGTAATGAAAAATAATGAAAACATATTGTATAAAAACAATATAACTAGTTATAACCAAATCACCAAACGCACAACACTAATTTAACCGAGATTTAACCAAGTTAAGGGGATCGGTGGCGGACTGTTATTTTAGTCAAAACATATTAATCGACCTAGTAATGCGATAATACTTTTTAAAAAATGATTTGAACTCGTTATTATGTCTACTTGAGATTATCGGTCAGTCCACTTTTCCCAATTTTACACCACAACAACTGAAATTTTATTTTGAAATTTTTGAATTTTCAAACGTTTATTATTCAGAATTTAAATCAGAAATATCAAAACGTGGACTGACTGATCTCAAGTAGACATTGTAACGAATTAAGAACAGTTTTCTGAAATATCATCACATTATTAGGAGGTCGTTCACTCGTTCGGTAGACAAAAAGTACATACAATAATGAGCATTATTTGTTTAACGTTCATGACGTGCACAACTCCGAGGTGGTGACTTGTACCTCTTGTGTGTGTGGGAGCGCTCCTTTATTTTTTTTACACATTTCAACATTTGTAATGAATCAAAAATAAGCCTGCGCATTGCTATTGATAAGACATGACCTTATAATAATATATTAACAACTAAGGTGTTATAGTTTGGCATTTTTAAATGAATAATAATTGGTGGGGTTTGGAATGTCGACTTTCTTTACCTTAATTTTCCTACTTATTTACTGAAGCCTATATTATTACGATTAATAGGGATCGTGAATACAGATTTATATGAGGAGGTTATTTTACCTAATAGGTTATTTTAAATTACCTAGGCTTGTAAGCCTTTCTATATGATGATTTTTTCTTTCTGTACAGCGGGCAAGTATTCAGTATTTTCTTTTGAGGTGAGCTCAGGAGATGAAAGTCCACAGCGAGCGAATTAACTCAGAACAAAAATGATTTTAAAACACTTTTTAATTTGAATAAATTATTTTCAATTGAATATCTCGCAGTAAATAGTAGGTAACGGTCAACGTAGTGAAGTTAAGGCTTAGTATTTGTAACTAGCTTTGAACATAATGTGCGGTGCGAGATAGGTGTAGCTGCTGAGAACAAACTGAGTTGCCGAGAGGAGACTGCTGCTGTGGTATCAAAATTGGGTCCTACACTCCTACTTATATCATTGACCTTTCGTACTTGTTGTTCGATTTCAAATTATTGTTGTTTATTTGAAAAGGTACATACCTAGGTACAAAATGTGTTATTGCTAACGCATGTTTTGTCATATTGTTTATATATGATTACCCTAAGTGTTAGGTATGCATATTTTTTGATTATAGCAAGGTACACGATACAGTTATTTTATTAGGTTTTAAGAGTAACATAATTAATAGTGTTATAATGATATTGCATAGTGTAGCTTTGTGGCTTAATATAATGTGAGTATCATTACACATTCATACACAAGAATGATTAATGATCACTTACTATGCACACATTTACAAGATTAGCAATTTGAAGATTACCTATGTTGAACTCTTTAAAAACTGTCCACCACCGATCCCCTTAACATTAGATCGCCGATTAGCTAATCAATGTTTAAACACAGAACGGAACAACTATAGGCCTAAGACCTGTAAGACGTCCTTGCCGGTCTTATAAGTTTCGTAAATAGTTTTTTTTAAATATTTTCATGGTAGAAAATTGCTTGTGGCATGCTTTCTGGTGTTGAAGGCGAAACCGGTAATGTAGGTATGTTATAGCTAATAATTAGATTCGTGTTTAGCGGTGGACAAGGGGGGAATTTGCCCCCGGCGCAAAATTTTAAAATGTTTCATAGGTGGCATTCGCATATAATTTTTTCATATTTTTTTCTTTTTTTCGTAATAAATTAATTTTTCCATCAGTGTTTAAAAATGTTAATGATATAATGTTAAAAGATTTAAGTATTAGGTATATGAAATACATTTTTAATAATAATTAAACTTATAATACCTATATACATAGATCTAAATTGGTTAAATTTGAATTATTACAATGCGTAAAAGCTTAAAGCAGTCGGGACTCAATGGACGAGGATTTTACTGTACAGACGTACAGTTATTGTAGTAATAATATGTATCAACACTATTAACTGTAAAAAGTTCTTAATAGTTAATAATACCATACATTCATGATTCATATCTATGATAGGTAGGTATTGGCGTACCATTATTGCGAATTCATGAAAATACTAAGATACGAAACGAGGACGTAATTCCTCAATTTCCAGTCGAGGTGAGTTATAAATTAATTTTTAAAAATTGTATTCAAATAAAAGAATTATCACTACCTATATTATTATAGTGCTTGGTGTTCGAAAATTTCATGAAATTTAAAAAAATTAAATGTTTCATGAAATATTTCAGTATTTTAATAAATTTTGTTTTATTTTTAAATAAGTTTTATATTTACATATAATTGTCATAAATCACCTCCATAATTGTATGGTACCTAAATGTATACCTAACCTTTGGTATGATACATTTAAAATAGTATTCAAAATTTTTAAAAATTTTAATGTTTAAATGATACGAGTAGGTATACAATAGTATACATGTATATTGTATACCTACTGAATTCTTACATTAGAATTTAGAACACTGAACATTGTGTTAAAAAAAAATAAATAGTGTTTTTATTTATGTTTAAAAAAATTTCAATGTTTCACGTTTTTGTGAAATATTTCACAATATAGTGCAATATTTCATACTTCAAACACTAATAGTGCTCAGTAGTCAGGGAACAGTTATAATGTCATCGCACTATATATATTACATATTTACATCATCATCATCATTTGGCAATTGTTGATAATATAACCTATTAATTATCAAATGTAAATATGTAATACCTATTTTAAAATAATGTCTCCGAAAAGAGTAAATTTAGGTGGCGCAAAATATAAAAAAAGCAAAAGCCAAACAGTTAAGATTAAAAGTTAAAATGAAAAATTCCAAAATTTCAAAAATATTCAAAATGTACGCAATGAGTTGTAAGGACTTATACGAATAACTTATTTTAATTAGTTATACAATAAAATGTTGCTACAATACGTACTCCGAAATCTATACGTCTATCAAAAACCCTGATGTAAATTATGTAGAAAAAGATGATGAAGTATGTATTATTTAAATAAATATTTTTCTATATTATGGGGTAATAAACCGGTAAAATATGTGTGCCTCCGACGGCATTACACCTTAACACGGCACTGCCAATAATTTAAAAAGAAAAGATATTTGGAAAAAATTCAGAATTACATTTAATATTATGCTTCAGCATTCAATAGCCATATTCGTGTAAAAACGGCATTACCGGTCTTCAATGAGTTATCGACATACGTCGATAAAATATCGTTCGTGTCACCTATTTATTAAACATAGTAAAATAAATGCCAACAAAATTTGTATGTGAACGATTGTCGATTATAATAAATGTATTTAATAATATTATAATATTATGTATAAGGCACAGTGGCGCGCTCAGGAATTTAAAATTAAGGAGGGGGGGACAACATTTTTTTTTTAAAAATAAACATAAAAAAGCGGGTAAGTGGAAGTCGCTCTGCTGTACAGTAGGCTACAAGTGAGTGACTTTAAATTTGAATTCAATTATATACATCATGTGTGCAAAAAGGTTCTGAGCAGAGGTGGTTTTGCAGCTTATGATATTTTATATTATACTTATATTCTTATTATTAATATGTATAGGTACATTTTTAACTACACAATCATTTAAGAAGCTTGTAGTTTTACAATGGTATATATTTATTTATTATTTTTATCCTGGATACAAAATTTCTACCAGAAGGAGTGCTTTGATTTAAACATAATATAGTATCTTATATTTTAGCAAATTTGATCAAGATGGTACTTTAAAGAGGTAATTTTTCAATTTACTCAATAGTAATTTAATGCCACTGAAAAATTACGAAAAACCGCTAAAAACATGATTTTAATTTCTAATGCTTTGTTCATCACTATAGGAACGAATAAAAAATAATAATATTATAATATTAATTCAACTTAAAGGCTATAGGTAATAAATTATAATAATATAAAATATCTAGACTGACAAATCGTCTCCGCTCAGAATCATTTTTCTTATATACAATGATATTATATCATTGAATTCAAGTTTAATACAATCCGTTATACATTGACCCACTTGTAACGTACTGTACAGCAGAGTGACATCCACTTACCCGCTTTAAAATTTTAAGTTTGATAAATTTTATCGAAATCAAAACTTTAAATATTTATAAAAAAATTATGCATAATATGTATTTTTGATATTTTTCAACTGGTATTGTAAAAAAATATTAGGAGCTGTGTATTATATTTTCACTTTATTTGACCAAACAAATAAAAATGTATTGATATATATTATATATATAAAAACAAATTCTACATAAGGAAATCAAGTGAATGTCCAATGATGTTAAAATTTGAACTTCAGACGATCATAACAATAATTGTTATTTAATTTGACTTTCCGGTAAACATTTTTTTTTTTGATGAAGGTAGACAAACTTATGAGGAATCTTGTATTAAATTATCAAATCTTAGATAGTTAGATAAAAATTCTTATGAATTTCTAACTCAAAATAATTTGCACATTTTCATGATTTTTACGTAATTTGTCAAAATTTGAACTAAATGCTTATAAAAAAAAATTGTGACTGTATTTTTAATATTTTTCAACTGCCATTGTAAGAATATATTAGGAGTTTTGTATTCAATTTCAAGCTTTGAGACACTCAACGAATAAAATTAATAACTCTTAACAGCTCTAATACCTAACTAATAAGTGGTTTTCTGTAGGTAGGTAAAAAACGACAATGGGGGGGATATAATCCCTCACCTCCCCCCCCCCCATGAGCACGCCACTGATAAGGCAAAATAGTATAACAATACAAACATAATATACAGTTATCAATTATCATAATATTATCAGGGAGACATGTTAAATTATTATAATTAGTTTAGTTTCATAAATTAAATTCATTAACTATAAAAAAGTTTCAGTGAGGTTGAATCCCTCCCAAAAATGCGGCCCTTGTGTATCACTTCACTTAGAATCACTCAAGTCCGTTCCTATCTTATAAATGTTATTAAAAATATTGATAAAAAGGTGGATAAGTGGATGTCGCTCTGCTGTACAGTAGGTTACAAGTGGGTCACTGTAATGGATGGTGTTAAATTTGAATTCAATGATATAATATCATTGTATAAGAAAAACGATTCTGAGCGAAAACGGTCAGTCAGCCTATGATTTTTCCAAGTATATTTGATGATATTATAGTGAATAAAGTAATTTATATATAACCTATTTACGTGGAGCCTTGTTTTAAATTTTCAATCCTTAGCCATAAAAGTTAAAAATTTATAAAATTTATAAATTTTTAACCACAAAATAACTAATAAATTATAAATTTGATAAATGTTGTCAAAATTTGAACTTTAAATGCTTATAAAAAAAATTGTGCATATGCATTTTTAATATTTTTCAACTGCTATTAGAACGATATATCAGGAGCCTTATATTAAATTTTCACGCTTTTTTACCCAACAAATAAAAATTTATTGATATTTATAGAAAAAAAAACTAAAAAAATTGAAAACTGACAATGTCCGTAAACAGCTCAAAAAGAGTCAAAATATTTTCAACATTTTATGGTGTATAGAAAATGCTAATATAAACAATCAGTGAATTTTTCAAGTATCTACAGTCATTCGTTTTTTAATTACAATAAAACAAGAAAATTGTTACATGAGAAATCGAGTAAATATCAAATGTTGTAAAAATATAAATTTCAGACGCTCATAAAAATTTAATTTAAGTTTCTTCTAGACATTTTTTTTTTGATAAAGGTAGACAAACTTATGAGTAATCTTATACTACATTTTTAAATCTTAGATTTAAAAAGAAAAATTTTTATGAATTCTCAACTCAAAATAATTTGCTATTTTTCGTGATTTTTCCGTATTTTGTTAAAATTTGAACTTTAAATGCTTATAAATAAAAACTGTGACTAAGGATTTTTAATTTTTTTTCATCTGCCTTTGAAACAATAACCTAGGAGCCTTCTATTAAAGTTTCAAGCTTTTTTACTCAACAGATAATATTTTATTGATATTTATAGAAAAAAAAACTAAAAAAAATGGAAATTGACTTTTTTAACTTTAAAAAGGTTGAAAAGTTATCTAAGATCAACAATGAATGAAGTAATGTATTTTAGGAAATATTTTTATAAAAGTTACAAGTTATAAGATAACTATATTAGATTCTGAGCAGAGCGATGAAGCTACTGGTTTTACAATGGTGTTTTTATTATTATTTTTTTTTCCTGTATACAACATTTTTATCAGAAAGAGTGCTTCGATTTCAATTTGTAGTAGGTATCTTATATTTTAACAAATTGGATCAAAATAGTACTTTAGGGAGGCCATTTTTTGATTTTCTCAATAGATATTTAATTCCAAGGGAAAAACCACCAACAAATTACAAAAAACTGCTAAAAATGGGATTTCAATTTCTAACGCTTTGTTTATCACCATAGAAATGAATAAAAAAAAATAAATATATTTCAATATTAATTCAACTTGCAGGCCATATAATAACATTATAAAATATCCAGACTGACAAACCGTCTCTGCTCAGAGTCGTTTTTCTTGTACAATGAGATTATATCATTGAATTCAAGTTTAATACAGAGCGACATCCACTTACCCGCTTTTTTTAATTTTGTTTTGTACGTCATATTATTTAATAATTAAATAGTCTTATAAATGTGGTATATTTATTTAATAAAGAGCAATTGGGTGGTGTGGGAGGCTTTTCCCTTCTCGGCTCTGTTTTCTGAAAATTATCTGGACCCTTTCCATGACAAATTCCTAAATACGCCACTGATCTCTTGCACTCTGTTGCCAGTTAAAAATGCAAACTCTATATTCTGATATTGTAGTATGCTATACTATACTCTAAATGTTCAATACATTTTAAAAAATAAACAATATACCTATTATAAAAGGTATTTTTTAATTTGACAATTTCACATCTTTTTAGCAGTGGGATCAAGTTTCCATAAGTTATGTAGCAGAAATAAAATATTTAACCCAGACCATCTCAACCATCCCTTCTGGTTTATTAACTGTATAATTAATAATAACTAATTTAAAAATGTATACCTCGCATAAGTGCCACCACTAAAAGTTTATATACTTTCCATAGTAATTGATTATTAATTAATTATATAATATATAGGATTGTACTGATTCCTAGCAAGTGAATCAGTGAGTTAGTCAGTACATGTTTGATCTTTGATTACATTATAGCCATCCTGGAGCTTATGATGTGTATGTGTAAGAACTAAGATTCCATTACATTACATGGATACTGGGTTAGTTGTCCAATCCGTTATTACGAGTTATCCAATCCGTTATTACGAGTTATCCAATCCGTTATTACGAGTTGTACAATCCGTTATTACGAGTTGTCGAATCCGTTATTATGAGTTATAATCTATAATAATGACTTGTGATAATCCATAATAATGAGATAAAAAAAACATATGGTTGGCCCTTCAACGCTTCCGTAAGTACCACCTGTAATGAAAAATAATGAAAAAATATTGTATAAAAACAATATAACTAGTTATAACCAAATCACCAAACGCACAACACTAATTTAACCGAGATTTAACCAAGTTAAGGGGATCGGTGGCGGACTGTTATTTTAGTCAAAACATATTAATCGACCTAGTAATGCGATAATACTTTTTAAAAAATGATTTGAACTCGTTATTATGTCTACTTGAGATTATCGGTCAGTCCACTTTTCCCAATTTTACACCACAACAACTGAAATTTTATTTTGAAATTTTTGAATTTTCAAACGTTTATTATTCAGAATTTAAATCAGAAATATCAAAACGTGGACTGACTGATCTCAAGTAGACATTGTAACGAATTAAGAACAGTTTTCTGAAATATCATCACATTATTAGGAGGTCGTTCACTCGTTCGGTAGACAAAAAGTACATACAATAATGAGCATTATTTGTTTAACGTTCATGACGTGCACAACTCCGAGGTGGTGACTTGTACCTCTTGTGTGTGTGGGAGCGCTCCTTTATTTTTTTTACACATTTCAACATTTGTAATGAATCAAAAATAAGCCTGCGCATTGCTATTGATAAGACATGACCTTATAATAATATATTAACAACTAAGGTGTTATAGTTTGGCATTTTTAAATGAATAATAATTGGTGGGGTTTGGAATGTCGACTTTCTTTACCTTAATTTTCCTACTTATTTACTGAAGCCTATATTATTACGATTAATAGGGATCGTGAATACAGATTTATATGAGGAGGTTATTTTACCTAATAGGTTATTTTAAATTACCTAGGCTTGTAAGCCTTTCTATATGATGATTTTTTCTTTCTGTACAGCGGGCAAGTATTCAGTATTTTCTTTTGAGGTGAGCTCAGGAGATGAAAGTCCACAGCGAGCGAATTAACTCAGAACAAAAATGATTTTAAAACACTTTTTAATTTGAATAAATTATTTTCAATTGAATATCTCGCAGTAAATAGTAGGTAACGGTCAACGTAGTGAAGTTAAGGCTTAGTATTTGTAACTAGCTTTGAACATAATGTGCGGTGCGAGATAGGTGTAGCTGCTGAGAACAAACTGAGTTGCCGAGAGGAGACTGCTGCTGTGGTATCAAAATTGGGTCCTACACTCCTACTTATATCATTGACCTTTCGTACTTGTTGTTCGATTTCAAATTATTGTTGTTTATTTGAAAAGGTACATACCTAGGTACAAAATGTGTTATTGCTAACGCATGTTTTGTCATATTGTTTATATATGATTACCCTAAGTGTTAGGTATGCATATTTTTTGATTATAGCAAGGTACACGATACAGTTATTTTATTAGGTTTTAAGAGTAACATAATTAATAGTGTTATAATGATATTGCATAGTGTAGCTTTGTGGCTTAATATAATGTGAGTATCATTACACATTCATACACAAGAATGATTAATGATCACTTACTATGCACACATTTACAAGATTAGCAATTTGAAGATTACCTATGTTGAACTCTTTAAAAACTGTCCACCACCGATCCCCTTAACATTAGATCGCCGATTAGCTAATCAATGTTTAAACACAGAACGGAACAACTATAGGCCTAAGACCTGTAAGACGTCCTTGCCGGTCTTATAAGTTTCGTAAATAGTTTTTTTTAAATATTTTCATGGTAGAAAATTGCTTGTGGCATGCTTTCTGGTGTTGAAGGCGAAACCGGTAATGTAGGTATGTTATAGCTAATAATTAGATTCGTGTTTAGCGGTGGACAAGGGGGGAATTTGCCCCCGGCGCAAAATTTTAAAATGTTTCATAGGTGGCATTCGCATATAATTTTTTCATATTTTTTTCTTTTTTTCGTAATAAATTAATTTTTCCATCAGTGTTTAAAAATGTTAATGATATAATGTTAAAAGATTTAAGTATTAGGTATATGAAATACATTTTTAATAATAATTAAACTTATAATACCTATATACATAGATCTAAATTGGTTAAATTTGAATTATTACAATGCGTAAAAGCTTAAAGCAGTCGAGACTCAATGGACGAGGATTTTACTGTACAGACGTACAGTTATTGTAGTAATAATATGTATCAACACTATTAACTGTAAAAAGTTCTTAATAGTTAATAATACCATACATTCATGATTCATATCTATGATAGGTAGGTATTGGCGTACCATTATTGCGAATTCATGAAAATACTAAGATACGAAACGAGGACGTAATTCCTCAATTTCCAGTCGAGGTGAGTTATAAATTAATTTTTAAAAATTGTATTCAAATAAAAGAATTATCACTACCTATATTATTATAGTGCTTGGTGTTCGAAAATTTCATGAAATTTAAAAAAATTAAATGTTTCATGAAATATTTCAGTATTTTAATAAATTTTGTTTTATTTTTAAATAAGTTTTATATTTACATATAATTGTCATAAATCACCTCCATAATTGTATGGTACCTAAATGTATACCTAACCTTTGGTATGATACATTTAAAATAGTATTCAAAATTTTTAAAAATTTTAATGTTTAAATGATACGAGTAGGTATACAATAGTATACATGTATATTGTATACCTACTGAATTCTTACATTAGAATTTAGAACACTGAACATTGTGTTAAAAAAAAATAAATAGTGTTTTTATTTATGTTTAAAAAAATTTCAATGTTTCACGTTTTTGTGAAATATTTCACAATATAGTGCAATATTTCATACTTCAAACACTAATAGTGCTCAGTAGTCAGGGAACAGTTATAATGTCATCGCACTATATATATTACATATTTACATCATCATCATCATTTGGCAATTGTTGATAATATAACCTATTAATTATCAAATGTAAATATGTAATACCTATTTTAAAATAATGTCTCCGAAAAGAGTAAATTTAGGTGGCGCAAAATATAAAAAAAGCAAAAGCCAAACAGTTAAGATTAAAAGTTAAAATGAAAAATTCCAAAATTTCAAAAATATTCAAAATGTACGCAATGAGTTGTAAGGACTTATACGAATAACTTATTTTAATTAGTTATACAATAAAATGTTGCTACAATACGTACTCCGAAATCTATACGTCTATCAAAAACCCTGATGTAAATTATGTAGAAAAAGATGATGAAGTATGTATTATTTAAATAAATATTTTTCTATATTATGGGGTAATAAACCGGTAAAATATGTGTGCCTCCGACGGCATTACACCTTAACACGGCACTGCCAATAATTTAAAAAGAAAAGATATTTGGAAAAAATTCAGAATTACATTTAATATTATGCTTCAGCATTCAATAGCCATATTCGTGTAAAAACGGCATTACCGGTCTTCAATGAGTTATCGACATACGTCGATAAAATATCGTTCGTGTCACCTATTTATTAAACATAGTAAAATAAATGCCAACAAAATTTGTATGTGAACGATTGTCGATTATAATAAATGTATTTAATAATATTATAATATTATGTATAAGGCACAGTGGCGCGCTCAGGAATTTAAAATTAAGGAGGGGGGGACAACATTTTTTTTTTAAAAATAAACATAAAAAAGCGGGTAAGTGGAAGTCGCTCTGCTGTACAGTAGGCTACAAGTGAGTGACTTTAAATTTGAATTCAATTATATACATCATGTGTGCAAAAAGGTTCTGAGCAGAGGTGGTTTTGCAGCTTATGATATTTTATATTATACTTATATTCTTATTATTAATATGTATAGGTACATTTTTAACTACACAATCATTTAAGAAGCTTGTAGTTTTACAATGGTATATATTTATTTATTATTTTTATCCTGGATACAAAATTTCTACCAGAAGGAGTGCTTTGATTTAAACATAATATAGTATCTTATATTTTAGCAAATTTGATCAAGATGGTACTTTAAAGAGGTAATTTTTCAATTTACTCAATAGTAATTTAATGCCACTGAAAAATTACGAAAAACCGCTAAAAACATGATTTTAATTTCTAATGCTTTGTTCATCACTATAGGAACGAATAAAAAATAATAATATTATAATATTAATTCAACTTAAAGGCTATAGGTAATAAATTATAATAATATAAAATATCTAGACTGACAAATCGTCTCCGCTCAGAATCATTTTTCTTATATACAATGATATTATATCATTGAATTCAAGTTTAATACAATCCGTTATACATTGACCCACTTGTAACGTACTGTACAGCAGAGTGACATCCACTTACCCGCTTTAAAATTTTAAGTTTGATAAACTTTAAATATTTATAAAAAAATTATGCATAATATGTATTTTTGATATTTTTCAACTGGTATTGTAAAAAAATATTAGGAGCTGTGTATTATATTTTCACTTTATTTGACCAAACAAATAAAAATGTATTGATATATATTATATATATAAAAACAAATTCTACATAAGGAAATCAAGTGAATGTCCAATGATGTTAAAATTTGAACTTCAGACGATCATAACAATTTAATTTGACTTTCCGGTAAACATTTTTTTTTTGATGAAGGTAGACAAACTTATGAGGAATCTTGTATTAAATTATCAAATCTTAGATAGTTAGATAAAAATTCTTATGAATTTCTAACTCAAAATAATTTGCACATTTTCATGATTTTTACGTAATTTGTCAAAATTTGAACTAAATGCTTATAAAAAAAAATTGTGACTGTATTTTTAATATTTTTCAACTGCCATTGTAAGAATATATTAGGAGTTTTGTATTCAATTTCAAGCTTTGAGACACTCAACGAATAAAATTAATAACTCTTAACAGCTCTAATACCTAACTAATAAGTGGTTTTCTGTAGGTAGGTAAAAAACGACAATGGGGGGGATATAATCCCTAACCTCCCCCCCCCCCCCCCCATGAGCACGCCACTGATAAGGCAAAATAGTATAACAATACAAACATAATATACAGTTATCAATTATCATAATATTATCAGGGAGACATGTTAAATTATTATAATTAGTTTAGTTTCATAAATTAAATTCATTAACTATAAAAAAGTTTCAGTGAGGTTGAATCCCTCCCAAAAATGCGGCCCTTGTGTATCACTTCACTTAGAATCACTCAAGTCCGTTCCTATCTTATAAATGTTATTAAAAATATTGATAAAAAGGTGGATAAGTGGATGTCGCTCTGCTGTACAGTAGGTTACAAGTGGGTCACTGTAATGGATGGTGTTAAATTTGAATTCAATGATATAATATCATTGTATAAGAAAAACGATTCTGAGCGAAAACGGTCAGTCAGCCTATGATTTTTCCAAGTATATTTGATGATATTATAGTGAATAAAGTAATTTATATATAACCTATTTACGTGGAGCCTTGTTTTAAATTTTCAATCCTTAGCCATAAAAGTTAAAAATTTATAAAATTTATAAATTTTTAACCACAAAATAACTAATAAATTATAAATTTGATAAATGTTGTCAAAATTTGAACTTTAAATGCTTATAAAAAAAATTGTGCATATGCATTTTTAATATTTTTCAACTGCTATTAGAACGATATATCAGGAGCCTTATATTAAATTTTCACGCTTTTTTACCCAACAAATAAAAATTTATTGATATTTATAGAAAAAAAAACTAAAAAAATTGAAAACTGACAATGTCCGTAAACAGCTCAAAAAGAGTCAAAATATTTTCAACATTTTATGGTGTATAGAAAATGCTAATATAAACAATCAGTGAATTTTTCAAGTATCTACAGTCATTCGTTTTTTAATTACAATAAAACAAGAAAATTGTTACATGAGAAATCGAGTAAATATCAAATGTTGTAAAAATATAAATTTCAGACGCTCATAAAAATTTAATTTAAGTTTCTTCTAGACATTTTTTTTTTGATAAAGGTAGACAAACTTATGAGTAATCTTATACTACATTTTTAAATCTTAGATTTAAAAAGAAAAATTTTTATGAATTCTCAACTCAAAATAATTTGCTATTTTTCGTGATTTTTCCGTATTTTGTTAAAATTTGAACTTTAAATGCTTATAAATAAAAACTGTGACTAAGGATTTTTAATTTTTTTTCATCTGCCTTTGAAACAATAACCTAGGAGCCTTCTATTAAAGTTTCAAGCTTTTTTACTCAACAGATAATATTTTATTGATATTTATAGAAAAAAAAACTAAAAAAAAATGGAAATTGACTTTTTTAACTTTAAAAAGGTTGAAAAGTTATCTAAGATCAACAATGAATGAAGTAATGTATTTTAGGAAATATTTTTATAAAAGTTACAAGCTATAACATAACTATATTAGATTCTGAGCAGAGCGATGAAGCTACTGGTTTTACAATGGTGTTTTTATTATTATTTTTTTTTCCTGTATACAACATTTTTATCAGAAAGAGTGCTTCGATTTCAATTTGTAGTAGGTATCTTATATTTTAACAAATTGGATCAAAATAGTACTTTAGGGAGGCCATTTTTTGATTTTCTCAATAGATATTTAATTCCAAGGGAAAAACCACCAACAAATTACAAAAAACTGCTAAAAATGGGATTTCAATTTCTAACGCTTTGTTTATCACCATAGAAATGAATAAAAAAAAATAAATATATTTCAATATTAATTCAACTTGCAGGCCATATAATAACATTATAAAATATCCAGACTGACAAACCGTCTCTGCTCAGAGTCGTTTTTCTTGTACAATGAGATTATATCATTGAATTCAAGTTTAATACAGAGCGACATCCACTTACCCGCTTTTTTTAATTTTGTTTTGTACGTCATATTATTTAATAATTAAATAGTCTTATAAATGTGGTATATTTATTTAATAAAGAGCAATTGGGTGGTGTGGGAGGCTTTTCCCTTCTCGGCTCTGTTTTCTGAAAATTATCTGGACCCTTTCCATGACAAATTCCTAAATACGCCACTGATCTCTTGCACTCTGTTGCCAGTTAAAAATGCAAACTCTATATTCTGATATTGTAGTATGCTATACTATACTCTAAATGTTCAATACATTTTAAAAAATAAACAATATACCTATTATAAAAGGTATTTTTTAATTTGACAATTTCACATCTTTTTAGCAGTGGGATCAAGTTTCCATAAGTTATGTAGCAGAAATAAAATATTTAACCCAGACCATCTCAACCATCCCTTCTGGTTTATTAACTGTATAATTAATAATAACTAATTTAAAAATGTATACCTTGCATAAGTGCCACCACTAAAAGTTTATATACTTTCCATAGTAATTGATTATTAATTAATTATATAATATATAGGATTGTACTGATTCCTAGCAAGTGAATCAGTGAGTTAGTCAGTACATGTTTGATCTTTGATTACATTATAGCCATCCTGGAGCTTATGATGTGTATGTGTAAGAACTAAGATTCCATTACATTACATGGATACTGGGTTAGTTGTCCAATCCGTTATTACGAGTTATCCAATCCGTTATTACGAGTTATCCAATCCGTTATTACGAGTTGTACAATCCGTTATTACGAGTTGTCGAATCCGTTATTATGAGTTATAATCTATAATAATGACTTGTGATAATCCATAATAATGAGATAAAAAAAACATATGGTTGGCCCTTCAACGCTTCCGTAAGTACCACCTGTAATGAAAAATAATGAAAACATATTGTATAAAAACAATTTAACTAGTTATAACCAAATCACCAAACGCACAACACTAATTTAACCGAGATTTAACCAAGTTAAGGGGATCGGTGGCGGACTGTTATTTTAGTCAAAACATATTAATCGACCTAGTAATGCGATAATACTTTTTAAAAAATGATTTGAACTCGTTATTATGTCTACTTGAGATTATCGGTCAGTCCACTTTTCCCAATTTTACACCACAACAACTGAAATTTTATTTTGAAATTTTTGAATTTTCAAACGTTTATTATTCAGAATTTAAATCAGAAATATCAAAACGTGGACTGACTGATCTCAAGTAGACATTGTAACGAATTAAGAACAGTTTTCTGAAATATTATCACATTATTAGGAGGTCGTTCACTCGTTCGGTAGACAAAAAGTACATACAATAATGAGCATTATTTGTTTAACGTTCATGACGTGCACAACTCCGAGGTGGTGACTTGTACCTCTTGTGTGTGTGGGAGCGCTCCTTTATTTTTTTTACACATTTCAACATTTGTAATGAATCAAAAATAAGCCTGCGCATTGCTATTGATAAGACATGACCTTATAATAATATATTAACAACTAAGGTGTTATAGTTTGGCATTTTTAAATGAATAATAATTGGTGGGGTTTGGAATGTCGACTTTCTTTACCTTAATTTTCCTACTTATTTACTGAAGCCTATATTATTACGATTAATAGGGATCGTGAATACAGATTTATATGAGGAGGTTATTTTACCTAATAGGTTATTTTAAATTACCTAGGCTTGTAAGCCTTTCTATATGATGATTTTTTCTTTCTGTACAGCGGGCAAGTATTCAGTATTTTCTTTTGAGGTGAGCTCAGGAGATGAAAGTCCACAGCGAGCGAATTAACTCAGAACAAAAATGATTTTAAAACACTTTTTAATTTGAATAAATTATTTTCAATTGAATATCTCGCAGTAAATAGTAGGTAACGGTCAACGTAGTGAAGTTAAGGCTTAGTATTTGTAACTAGCTTTGAACATAATGTGCGGTGCGAGATAGGTGTAGCTGCTGAGAACAAACTGAGTTGCCGAGAGGAGACTGCTGCTGTGGTATCAAAATTGGGTCCTACACTCCTACTTATATCATTGACCTTTCGTACTTGTTGTTCGATTTCAAATTATTGTTGTTTATTTGAAAAGGTACATACCTAGGTACAAAATGTGTTATTGCTAACGCATGTTTTGTCATATTGTTTATATATGATTACCCTAAGTGTTAGGTATGCATATTTTTTGATTATAGCAAGGTACACGATACAGTTATTTTATTAGGTTTTAAGAGTAACATAATTAATAGTGTTATAATGATATTGCATAGTGTAGCTTTGTGGCTTAATATAATGTGAGTATCATTACACATTCATACACAAGAATGATTAATGATCACTTACTATGCACACATTTACAAGATTAGCAATTTGAAGATTACCTATGTTGAACTCTTTAAAAACTGTCCACCACCGATCCCCTTAACATTAGATCGCCGATTAGCTAATCAATGTTTAAACACAGAACGGAACAACTATAGGCCTAAGACCTGTAAGACGTCCTTGCCGGTCTTATAAGTTTCGTAAATAGTTTTTTTTTAAATATTTTCATGGTAGAAAATTGCTTGTGGCATGCTTTCTGGTGTTGAAGGCGAAACCGGTAATGTAGGTATGTTATAGCTAATAATTAGATTCGTGTTTAGCGGTGGACAAGGGGGGAATTTGCCCCCGGCGCAAAATTTTAAAATGTTTCATAGGTGGCATTCGCATATAATTTTTTCATATTTTTTTCTTTTTTTCGTAATAAATTAATTTTTCCATCAGTGTTTAAAAATGTTAATGATATAATGTTAAAAGATTTAAGTATTAGGTATATGAAATACATTTTTAATAATAATTAAACTTATAATACCTATATACATAGATCTAAATTGGTTAAATTTGAATTATTACAATGCGTAAAAGCTTAAAGCAGTCGAGACTCAATGGACGAGGATTTTACTGTACAGACGTACAGTTATTGTAGTAATAATATGTATCAACACTATTAACTGTAAAAAGTTCTTAATAGTTAATAATACCATACATTCATGATTCATATCTATGATAGGTAGGTATTGGCGTACCATTATTGCGAATTCATGAAAATACTAAGATACGAAACGAGGACGTAATTCCTCAATTTCCAGTCGAGGTGAGTTATAAATTAATTTTTAAAAATTGTATTCAAATAAAAGAATTATCACTACCTATATTATTATAGTGCTTGGTGTTCGAAAATTTCATGAAATTTAAAAAAATTAAATGTTTCATGAAATATTTCAGTATTTTAATAAATTTTGTTTTATTTTTAAATAAGTTTTATATTTACATATAATTGTCATAAATCACCTCCATAATTGTATGGTACCTAAATGTATACCTAACCTTTGGTATGATACATTTAAAATAGTATTCAAAATTTTTAAAAATTTTAATGTTTAAATGATACGAGTAGGTATACAATAGTATACATGTATATTGTATACCTACTGAATTCTTACATTAGAATTTAGAACACTGAACATTGTGTTAAAAAAAAATAAATAGTGTTTTTTATTTATGTTTAAAAAAATTTCAATGTTTCACGTTTTTGTGAAATATTTCACAATATAGTGCAATATTTCATACTTCAAACACTAATAGTGCTCAGTAGTCAGGGAACAGTTATAATGTCATCGCACTATATATATTACATATTTACATCATCATCATCATTTGGCAATTGTTGATAATATAACCTATTAATTATCAAATGTAAATATGTAATACCTATTTTAAAATAATGTCTCCGAAAAGAGTAAATTTAGGTGGCGCAAAATATAAAAAAAGCAAAAGCCAAACAGTTAAGATTAAAAGTTAAAATGAAAAATTCCAAAATTTCAAAAATATTCAAAATGTACGCAATGAGTTGTAAGGACTTATACGAATAACTTATTTTAATTAGTTATACAATAAAATGTTGCTACAATACGTACTCCGAAATCTATACGTCTATCAAAAACCCTGATGTAAATTATGTAGAAAAAGATGATGAAGTATGTATTATTTAAATAAATATTTTTCTATATTATGGGGTAATAAACCGGTAAAATATGTGTGCCTCCGACGGCATTACACCTTAACACGGCACTGCCAATAATTTAAAAAGAAAAGATATTTGGAAAAAATTCAGAATTACATTTAATATTATGCTTCAGCATTCAATAGCCATATTCGTGTAAAAACGGCATTACCGGTCTTCAATGAGTTATCGACATACGTCGATAAAATATCGTTCGTGTCACCTATTTATTAAACATAGTAAAATAAATGCCAACAAAATTTGTATGTGAACGATTGTCGATTATAATAAATGTATTTAATAATATTATAATATTATGTATAAGGCACAGTGGCGCGCTCAGGAATTTAAAATTAAGGAGGGGGGGACAACATTTTTTTTTTAAAAATAAACATAAAAAAGCGGGTAAGTGGAAGTCGCTCTGCTGTACAGTAGGCTACAAGTGAGTGACTTTAAATTTGAATTCAATTATATACATCATGTGTGCAAAAAGGTTCTGAGCAGAGGTGGTTTTGCAGCTTATGATATTTTATATTATACTTATATTCTTATTATTAATATGTATAGGTACATTTTTAACTACACAATCATTTAAGAAGCTTGTAGTTTTACAATGGTATATATTTATTTATTATTTTTATCCTGGATACAAAATTTCTACCAGAAGGAGTGCTTTGATTTAAACATAATATAGTATCTTATATTTTAGCAAATTTGATCAAGATGGTACTTTAAAGAGGTAATTTTTTCAATTTACTCAATAGTAATTTAATGCCACTGAAAAATTACGAAAAACCGCTAAAAACATGATTTTAATTTCTAATGCTTTGTTCATCACTATAGGAACGAATAAAAAATAATAATATTATAATATTAATTCAACTTAAAGGCTATAGGTAATAAATTATAATAATATAAAATATCTAGACTGACAAATCGTCTCCGCTCAGAATCATTTTTCTTATATACAATGATATTATATCATTGAATTCAAGTTTAATACAATCCGTTATACATTGACCCACTTGTAACGTACTGTACAGCAGAGTGACATCCACTTACCCGCTTTAAAATTTTAAGTTTGATAAATTTTAATCGAAATCAAAACTTTAAATATTTATAAAAAAATTATGCATAATATGTATTTTTGATATTTTTCAACTGGTATTGTAAAAAAATATTAGGAGCTGTGTATTATATTTTCACTTTATTTGACCAAACAAATAAAAATGTATTGATATATATTATATATATAAAAACAAATTCTACATAAGGAAATCAAGTGAATGTCCAATGATGTTAAAATTTGAACTTCAGACGATCATAACAATTTAATTTGACTTTCCGGTAAACATTTTTTTTTTGATGAAGGTAGACAAACTTATGAGGAATCTTGTATTAAATTATCAAATCTTAGATAGTTAGATAAAAATTC
The DNA here is from genome assembly GCF_019925205.1 of Metopolophium dirhodum. NCBI lineage: Eukaryota > Metazoa > Arthropoda > Insecta > Hemiptera > Aphididae > Metopolophium > Metopolophium dirhodum. The sequence goes on from NC_083560.1 coordinate 150,773,462, forward strand.
TTATGAATTTCTAACTCAAAATAATTTGCACATTTTCATGATTTTTACGTAATTTGTCAAAATTTGAACTAAATGCTTATAAAAAAAAATTGTGACTGTATTTTTAATATTTTTCAACTGCCATTGTAAGAATATATTAGGAGTTTTGTATTCAATTTCAAGCTTTGAGACACTCAACCGAATAAAATTAATAACTCTTAACAGCTCTAATACCTAACTAATAAGTGGTTTTCTGTAGGTAGGTAAAAAACGACAATGGGGGGGATATAATCCCTAAACCTCCCCCCCCCCCCCCATGAGCACGCCACTGATAAGGCAAAATAGTATAACAATACAAACATAATATACAGTTATCAATTATCATAATATTATCAGGGAGACATGTTAAATTATTATAATTAGTTTAGTTTCATAAATTAAATTCATTAACTATAAAAAAGTTTCAGTGAGGTTGAATCCCTCCCAAAAATGCGGCCCTTGTGTATCACTTCACTTAGAATCACTCAAGTCCGTTCCTATCTTATAAATGTTATTAAAAATATTGATAAAAAGGTGGATAAGTGGATGTCGCTCTGCTGTACAGTAGGTTACAAGTGGGTCACTGTAATGGATGGTGTTAAATTTGAATTCAATGATATAATATCATTGTATAAGAAAAACGATTCTGAGCGAAAACGGTCAGTCAGCCTATGATTTTTCCAAGTATATTTGATGATATTATAGTGAATAAAGTAATTTATATATAACCTATTTACGTGGAGCCTTGTTTTAAATTTTCAATCCTTAGCCATAAAAGTTAAAAATTTATAAAATTTATAAATTTTTAACCACAAAATAACTAATAAATTATAAATTTGATAAATGTTGTCAAAATTTGAACTTTAAATGCTTATAAAAAAAAATTGTGCATATGCATTTTTAATATTTTTCAACTGCTATTAGAACGATATATCAGGAGCCTTATATTAAATTTTCACGCTTTTTTACCCAACAAATAAAAATTTATTGATATTTATAGAAAAAAAAAACTAAAAAAATTGAAAACTGACAATGTCCGTAAACAGCTCAAAAAGAGTCAAAATATTTTCAACATTTTATGGTGTATAGAAAATGCTAATATAAACAATCAGTGAATTTTTCAAGTATCTACAGTCATTCGTTTTTTTAATTACAATAAAACAAGAAAATTGTTACATGAGAAATCGAGTAAATATCAAATGTTGTAAAAATATAAATTTCAGACGCTCATAAAAATTTAATTTAAGTTTCTTCTAGACATTTTTTTTTTGATAAAGGTAGACAAACTTATGAGTAATCTTATACTACATTTTTAAATCTTAGATTTAAAAAGAAAAATTTTTATGAATTCTCAACTCAAAATAATTTGCTATTTTTCGTGATTTTTCCCGTATTTTGTTAAAATTTGAACTTTAAATGCTTATAAATAAAAACTGTGACTAAGGATTTTTAATTTTTTTTCATCTGCCTTTGAAACAATAACCTAGGAGCCTTCTATTAAAGTTTCAAGCTTTTTTACTCAACAGATAATATTTTATTGATATTTATAGAAAAAAAAAACTAAAAAAAATGGAAATTGACTTTTTTAACTTTAAAAAGGTTGAAAAGTTATCTAAGATCAACAATGAATGAAGTAATGTATTTTAGGAAATATTTTTATAAAAGTTACAAGTTATAACATAACTATATTAGATTCTGAGCAGAGCGATGAAGCTACTGGTTTTACAATGGTGTTTTTATTATTATTTTTTA
>NC_083560.1:150775731-150863465 GCF_019925205.1 Metopolophium dirhodum
TATATTGTAAAAAAGCTGCACAAATTATCTTTTTCTGAGTGCAAACAGCAGAACTCTAACTAAAATAGCTTAAACGATATTAGTGGTTCAATACCAACGTTTTTCAAGTTATGACTAAAATTGTTGATAATAAATGAAAAATCGTTTTGTGAAGTATACAAAGGCGGTTCTTCCAAGCCAATTGATATACAGCTGTCAACCTGATATTTCTAAAAACGCAGACGTCTGTTCTACTGAAACCATATAAGAATAACCTACATTCATGGAGGTTTTAAGTCGTTTCGTCAAAAAATCGAAAAATATAAAAACTATTCAAAAATTTAGTTTTTTTCTTATCGCCCTCGTAAGCTGGCAACACCACATTGTCAGAACGCTATATCTGATATTGTAAAAAGCTGAACAAATTACCTTTCTCTGAGTGCAAACAGCAGAACTCTACCTAAAATAGCTTAAATGATATTAGCGGTTCAATACCAATGTTTTAGGAATTATGACAAAAAAATGTTGATAATTAATTAAAAATCGTTTTGTGAAGTATACAAAGGCGGTTCTTCCAAGCCAATTGATAAATAGCTGTCAACCTGATATTTCTAAAAACGCAAACGTCTGTTCTACTGAAACCATATAAGAATAACCTACATTCATGGAGGTTTTAAGTCGTTTCGTCAAAAAATCGAAAAATATAAAAACTATTCAAAAATTTAGTTTTTTTCTTTTCGCCCTCGTAAGCTGGCAACACCACAACGTCAACGATATATCTGATATTCTAAAAAAGCTGCACAAATTATCTTTCTCTGAGTGCAAACAGCAGAACTCTGTTACCAATGGTTGAATACCAATGTTTTAGGAATTATGACAAAAAAATGTTGATAATTAATGAAAAATCGTTTTGTGAAGTATACAAAGGCGGTTCTTCCAAGCCAATTGATATACAGCTGTCAACCTGATATTTCTAAAAACGCAGACGTCTGTTCTACTGAAACCATATAAGAATAACCTACATTCATGGAGGTTTTAAGTCGTTTCGTCAAAAAATCGAAAAATATAAAAACTATTCAAAAATTTAGTTTTTTTCTTATCGCCCTCGTAAGCTGGCAACACCACATTGTCAGAACGCTATATCTGATATTGTAAAAAAAGCTGAACAAATTATCTTTCTCTGAGTGCAAACAGCAGAACTCTACCTAAAATAGCTTAAAAGATATTAGCGGTTCAATACCAATGTTTTAGGAATTATGACAAAAAAATGTTGATAATTAATTAAAAATCGTTTTGTGAAGTATACAAAGGCGGTTCTTCCAAGCCAATTGATAAACAGCTGTCAACCTGATATTTCTAAAAACGCAAACGTCTGTTCTACTGAAACCATATAAGAATAACCTACATTCATGGAGGTTTTAAGTCGTTTCGTCAAAAAATCGAAAAATATAAAAACTATTCAAAAATTTAGTTTTTTTCTTTTCGCCCTCGTAAGCTGGCAACACCACAACGTCAGAACGCTATATCTGATATTGTAAAAAAGCTGCACAAATTATCTTTTTCTGAGTGCAAACAGCAGAACTCTGTTACCAATGGTTGAATACCAATGTTTTAGGAATTATGACAAAAAAATGTTGATAATTAATGAAAAATCGTTTTGTGAAGTATACAAAGGCGGTTCTTCCAAGCCAATTGATATACAGCTGTCAACCTGATATTTCTAAAAACGCAGACGTCTGTTCTACTGAAACCATATAAGAATAACCTACATTCATGGAGGTTTTAAGTCGTTTCGTCAAAAAATCGAAAAATATAAAAACTATTCAAAAATTTAGTTTTTTTCTTATCGCCCTCGTAAGCTGGCAACACCACATTGTCAGAACGCTATATCTGATATTGTAAAAAAGCTGAACAAATTATCTTTCTCTGAGTGCAAACAGCAGAACTCTACCTAAAATAGCTTAAAAGATATTAGCGGTTCAATACCAATGTTTTAGGAATTATGACAAAAAAATGTTGATAATTAATTAAAAATCGTTTTGTGAAGTATACAAAGGCGGTTCTTCCAAGCCAATTGATAAACAGCTGTCAACCTGATATTTCTAAAAACGCAGACGTCTGTTCTACTGAAACCATATAAGAATAACCTACATTCATGGAGGTTTTAAGTCGTTTCGTCAAAAAATCGAAAAATATAAAAACTATTCAAAAATTTAGTTTTTTTCTTATCGCCCTCGTAAGCTGGCAACACCACATTGTCAGAACGCTATATCTGATATTGTAAAAAAGCTGAACAAATTATCTTTCTCTGAGTGCAAACAGCAGAACTCTACCTAAAATATCTTAAAAGATATTAGCGGTTCAATACCAATGTTTTAGGAATTATGACAAAAAAATGTTGATAATTAATTAAAAATCGTTTTGTGAAGTATACAAAGGCGGTTCTTCCAAGCCAATTGATAAACAGCTGTCAACCTGATATTTCTAAAAACGCAGACGTCTGTTCTACTGAAACCATATAAGAATAACCTACATTCATGGAGGTTTTAAGTCGTTTCGTCAAAAAATCGAAAAATATAAAAACTATTCAAAAATTAAGTTTTTTTCTTTTCGCCCTCGTAAGCTGGCAACACCACAACGTCAGAACGCTATATCTGATATTGTAAAAAAGCTGCACAAATTATCTTTCTCTGAGTGCAAACAGCAGAACTCTAATTAAAATAGCTTAAAAGATATTAGCGGTTGAATACCAATGTTTTAGGAATTATGACAAAAAAATGTTGATAATTAATGAAAAATCGTTTTGTGAAGTATACAAAGGCGGTTCTTCCAAGCCAATTGATAAACAGCTGTCAACCTGATATTTTTAAAAACGCAGACGTCTGTTCTACTGAAACCATATAAGAATAACCTACATTCATGGAGGTTTTAAGTCGTTTCGTCAAATAATCGAAAAATATAAAAACTATTCAAAAATTTAGTTTTTTTCTTTTCGCCCTCGTAAGCTGGCAACACCACAACGTCAGAACGCTATATCTGATATTGTAAAAAAGCTGCACAAATTATCTTTTTCTGAGTGCAAACAGCAGAACTCTAACTAAAATAGCTTAAACGATATTAGTGGTTCAATACCAACGTTTTTCAAGTTATGACTAAAATTGTTGATAATAAATGAAAAATCGTTTTGTGAAGTATACAAAGGCGGTTCTTCCAAGCCAATTGATATACAGCTGTCAACCTGATATTTCTAAAAACGCAGACGTCTGTTCTACTGAAACCATATAAGAATAACCTACATTCATGGAGGTTTTAAGTCGTTTCGTCAAAAAATCGAAAAATATAAAAACTATTCAAAAATTTAGTTTTTTTTCTTATCGCCCTCGTAAGCTGGCAACACCACATTGTCAGAACGCTATATCTGATATTGTAAAAAAGCTGAACAAATTACCTTTCTCTGAGTGCAAACAGCAGAACTCTACCTAAAATAGCTTAAATGATATTAGCGGTTCAATACCAATGTTTTAGGAATTATGACAAAAAAATGTTGATAATTAATTAAAAATCGTTTTGTGAAGTATACAAAGGCGGTTCTTCCAAGCCAATTGATAAATAGCTGTCAACCTGATATTTCTAAAAACGCAAACGTCTGTTCTACTGAAACCATATAAGAATAACCTACATTCATGGAGGTTTTAAGTCGTTTCGTCAAAAAATCGAAAAATATAAAAACTATTCAAAAATTTAGTTTTTTTCTTTTCGCCCTCGTAAGCTGGCAACACCACAACGTCAACGATATATCTGATATTCTAAAAAAGCTGCACAAATTATCTTTCTCTGAGTGCAAACAGCAGAACTCTGTTACCAATGGTTGAATACCAATGTTTTAGGAATTATGACAAAAAAATGTTGATAATTAATGAAAAATCGTTTTGTGAAGTATACAAAGGCGGTTCTTCCAAGCCAATTGATATACAGCTGTCAACCTGATATTTCTAAAAACGCAGACGTCTGTTCTACTGAAACCATATAAGAATAACCTACATTCATGGAGGTTTTAAGTCGTTTCGTCAAAAAATCGAAAAATATAAAAACTATTCAAAAATTTAGTTTTTTTCTTATCGCCCTCGTAAGCTGGCAACACCACATTGTCAGAACGCTATATCTGATATTGTAAAAAAAGCTGAACAAATTATCTTTCTCTGAGTGCAAACAGCAGAACTCTACCTAAAATAGCTTAAAAGATATTAGCGGTTCAATACCAATGTTTTAGGAATTATGACAAAAAAATGTTGATAATTAATTAAAAATCGTTTTGTGAAGTATACAAAGGCGGTTCTTCCAAGCCAATTGATAAACAGCTGTCAACCTGATATTTCTAAAAACGCAAACGTCTGTTCTACTGAAACCATATAAGAATAACCTACATTCATGGAGGTTTTAAGTCGTTTCGTCAAAAAATCGAAAAATATAAAAACTATTCAAAAATTTAGTTTTTTTCTTTTCGCCCTCGTAAGCTGGCAACACCACAACGTCAGAACGCTATATCTGATATTGTAAAAAAGCTGCACAAATTATCTTTTTCTGAGTGCAAACAGCAGAACTCTGTTACCAATGGTTGAATACCAATGTTTTAGGAATTATGACAAAAAAATGTTGATAATTAATGAAAAATCGTTTTGTGAAGTTTACAAAGGCGGTTCTTCCAAGCCAATTGATATACAGCTGTCAACCTGATATTTCTAAAAACGCAGACGTCTGTTCTACTGAAACCATATAAGAATAACCTACATTCATGGAGGTTTTAAGTCGTTTCGTCAAAAAATCGAAAAATATAAAAACTATTCAAAAATTTAGTTTTTTTCTTATCGCCCTCGTAAGCTGGCAACACCACATTGTCAGAACGCTATATCTGATATTGTAAAAAAGCTGAACAAATTATCTTTCTCTGAGTGCAAACAGCAGAACTCTACCTAAAATAGCTTAAAAGATATTAGCGGTTCAATACCAATGTTTTAGGAATTATGACAAAAAAATGTTGATAATTAATTAAAAATCGTTTTGTGAAGTATACAAAGGCGGTTCTTCCAAGCCAATTGATAAACAGCTGTCAACCTGATATTTCTAAAAACGCAGACGTCTGTTCTACTGAAACCATATAAGAATAACCTACATTCATGGAGGTTTTAAGTCGTTTCGTCAAAAAATCGAAAAATATAAAAACTATTCAAAAATTTAGTTTTTTTCTTTTCGCCCTCGTAAGCTGGCAACACCACAACGTCAGAACGCTATATCTGATATTGTAAAAAAGCTGCACAAATTATCATTCTCTGAGTGCAAACAGCAGAACTCTACTTAAAATAGCTTAAAAGATATTAGCGGTTGAATACCAATGTTTTAGGAATTATGACAAAAAAATGTTGATAATTAATGAAAAATCGTTTTGTGAAGTATACAAAGGCGGTTCTTCCAAGCCAATTGATAAACAGCTGTCAACCTGATATTTTTAAAAACGCAGACGTCTGTTCTACTGAAACCATATAAGAATAACCTACATTCATGGAGGTTTTAAGTCGTTTCGTCAAATAATCGAAAAATATAAAAACTATTCAAAAATTTAGTTTTTTTCTTTTCGCCCTCGTAAACTGGCAACACCACAATGTCAGAACGCTATATCTGATATTGTAAAAAAGCTGCACAAAGTATCTTTTTCTGAGTGCAAACAGCAGAACTCTAACTAAAATAGCTTAAACGATATTAGTGGTTCAATACCAACGTTTTTCAAGTTATGACTAAAATTGTTGATAATAAATGAAAATTCGTTTTGTGAAGTATACAAAGGCGGTTCATCCAAGCCAATTGATATACAGCTGTCAACCCGATATTTCTAAAAACACAGACGTCTGTTCTAATGAAACCATATCAGAATAACCTTCATTCATGGAGGTTTTAAGTCGTTTCGTCAAAAAATCGAAAAAAATAAAAACTATTCAAAAATTTAGTTTTTTTCTTCTTGCCCTGGTAAACTGGCAACACCACAACGTCAGGACGCTATATCTGATAATTTAATAAATCTAAGTAAACTATCTTTCTCTGAGTGTAACAGCAGATCTCTAACTAAAATAGCTTAAAAGATATTAACGGTTCAATACCAACGTTTTTCAAGTTATGACTAAAATTGTTGATAATAAATGAAAATTCGTTTTGTGTAGTATACAAAGGCGGTTCTTCCAAGCCAATTGATATACAGCTGTCAACCAGATATTTCAAAAACCACAGACGTCTGTTCTACTTAAACCATATCAGAATAACCTACATTCATGGAGGTTTTAAGTCGTTTCGTCAAAAAATCGAAAAATATAAAAACTATTCAAAAATATAGTTTTTTTTTTTTCGCCCTCGTAAACTGCCAACGCAAAAACCCCAGAACGCTATATCTGATAATTTAATAAAGCTAACTAAACTATCTTTCTCTGAGTGTAAACAGCAGAACTCTACCTAAAATAGATTAAAAGATATTAGCGGTTCAATACCAATGTTTTAGGAATTATGACAAAAAAATGTTGATAATTAATGAAAAATCGTTTTGTGAAGTATACAAAGGCGGTTCTTCCAAGCCAATTGATATACAGCTGTCAACCTGATATTTCTAAAAACGCAGACGTCTGTTCTACTGAAACCATATAAGAATAACCTACATTCATGGAGGTTTTAAGTCGTTTCGTCAAAAAATCGAAAAATATAAAAACTATTCAAAAATTTAGTTTTTTTTCTTATCGCCCTCGTAAGCTGGCAACACCACATTGTCAGAACGCTATATCTGATATTGTAAAAAAGCTGAACAAATTATCTTTCTCTGAGTGCAAACAGCAGAACTCTAACTAAAATAGCTTAAACGATATTAGTGGTTCAATACCAACGTTTTTCAAGTTATGACTAAAATTGTTGATAATAAATGAAAATTCGTTTTGTGAAGTATACAAAGGCGGTTCATCCAAGCCAATTGATATACAGCTGTCAACCCGATATTTCTAAAAACACAGACGTCTGTTCTAATGAAACCATATCAGAATAACCTTCATTCATGGAGGTTTTAAGTCGTTTCGTCAAAAAATCGAAAAAAATAAAAACTATTCAAAAATTTAGTTTTTTTCTTCTTGCCCTGGTAAACTGGCAACACCACAACGTCAGGACGCTATATCTGATAATTTAATAAATCTAAGTAAACTATCTTTCTCTGAGTGTAAACAGCAGATCTCTAACTAAAATAGCTTAAAAGATATTAACGGTTCAATACCAACGTTTTTCAAGTTATGACTAAAATTGTTGATAATAAATGAAAATTCGTTTTGTGTAGTATACAAAGGCGGTTCTTCCAAGCCAATTGATATACAGCTGTCAACCAGATATTTCGAAAACCACAGACGTCTGTTCTACTTAAACCATATCAGAATAACCTACATTCATGGAGGTTTTAAGTCGTTTCGTCAAAAAATCGAAAAATATAAAAACTATTCAAAAATATAGTTTTTTTTTTTTTCGCCCTCGTAAACTGCCAACGCAAAAAACGTCAGAACGCTATATCTGATAATTTAATAAAGCTAACTAAACTATCTTTCTCTGAGTGTAAACAGCAGAACTCTACCTAAAATAGATTAAAAGATATTAGCGGTTCAATACCAATGTTTTAGGAATTATGACAAAAAAATGTTGATAATTAATGAAAAATCGTTTTGTGAAGTATACAAAGGCGGTTCTTCCAAGCCAATTGATATACAGCTGTCAACCTGATATTTCTAAAAACGCAGACGTCTGTTCTACTGAAACCATATAAGAATAACCTACATTCATGGAGGTTTTAAGTCGTTTCGTCAAAAAATCGAAAAATATAAAAACTATTCAAAAATTTAGTTTTTTTCTTATCGCCCTCGTAAGCTGGCAACACCACTTTGTCAGAACGCTATATCTGATATTGTAAAAAAGCTGAACAAATTATCTTTCTCTGAGTGCAAACAGCAGAACTCTACCTAAAATAGCTTAAAAGATATTAGCGGTTCAATACCAATGTTTTAGGAATTATGACAAAAAAATGTTGATAATTAATTAAAAATCGTTTTGTGAAGTATACAAAGGCGGTTCTTCCAAGCCAATTGATAAACAGCTGTCAACCTGATATTTCTAAAAACGCAGACGTCTGTTCTACTGAAACCATATAAGAATAACCTACATTCATGGAGGTTTTAAGTCGTTTCGTCAAAAAATCGAAAAATATAAAAACTATTCAAAAATTTAGTTTTTTTCTTTTCGCCCTCGTAAGCTGGCAACACCACAACGTCAGAACGCTTTATCTGATATTGTAAAAAAGCTGCACAAATTATCTTTCTCTGAGTGCAAACAGCAGAACTCTACTTAAAATAGCTTAAAAGATATTAGCGGTTGAATACCAATGTTTTAGGAATTATGACAAAAAAATGTTGATAATTAATGAAAAATCGTTTTGTGAAGTATACAAAGGCGGTTCTTCCAAGCCAATTGATAAACAGCTGTCAACCTGATATTTTTAAAAACGCAGACGTCTGTTCTACTGAAACCATATAAGAATAACCTACATTCATGGAGGTTTTAAGTCGTTTCGTCAAATAATCGAAAAATATAAAAACTATTCAAAAATTTAGTTTTTTTCTTTTCGCCCTCGTAAACTGGCAACACCACAATGTCAGAACGCTATATCTGATATTGTAAAAAAGCTGCACAAAGTATCTTTTTCTGAGTGCAAACAGCAGAACTCTAACTAAAATAGCTTAAACGATATTAGTGGTTCAATACCAACGTTTTTCAAGTTATGACTAAAATTGTTGATAATAAATGAAAATTCGTTTTGTGAAGTATACAAAGGCGGTTCATCCAAGCCAATTGATATACAGCTGTCAACCCGATATTTCTAAAAACACAGACGCTTGTTCTAATGAAACCATATCAGAATAACCTTCATTCATGGAGGTTTTAAGTCGTTTCGTCAAAAAATCGAAAAAAATAAAAACTATTCAAAAATTTAGTTTTTTTCTTCTTGCCCTGGTAAACTGGCAACACCACAACGTCAGGACGCTATATCTGATAATTTAATAAATCTAAGTAAACTATCTTTCTCTGAGTGTAAACAGCAGATCTCTAACTAAAATAGCTTAAAAGATATTAACGGTTCAATACCAACGTTTTTCAAGTTATGACTAAAATTGTTGATAATAAATGAAAATTCGTTTTGTGTAGTATACAAAGGCGGTTCTTCCAAGCCAATTGATATACAGCTGTCAACCAGATATTTCGAAAACCACAGACGTCTGTTCTAATGAAACCATATCAGAATAACCTTCATTCATGGAGGTTTTAAGTCGTTTCGTCAAAAAATCGAAAAAAATAAAAACTATTCAAAAATTTAGTTTTTTTCTTCTTGCCCTGGTAAACTGGCAACACCACAACGTCAGGACGCTATATCTGATAATTTAATAAATCTAAGTAAACTATCTTTCTCTGAGTGTAAACAGCAGATCTCTAACTAAAATAGCTTAAAAGATATTAACGGTTCAATACCAACGTTTTTCAAGTTATGACTAAAATTGTTGATAATAAATGAAAATTCGTTTTGAGAAGTATACAAAGGCGGTTCTTCCAAGCCAATTGATATACAGATGTCAACCCGATATTTCGAAAACCACAGACGTCTGTTCTACTTAAAGCATATCAGAATAACCTTCATTCATGGAGGTTTTAAGTCGTTTCGTCAGAAAATCGAAAAATATAAAAACTATTCAAAAATTTAGTTTTTTTCTTCTCGCCCTGGTAAACTGGCAACACCACAACGTCAGGACGCTATATCTGAAAATTTAATAAAGCTAAGTAAACTATCTTTCTCTGAGTGTAAACAGCAGATCTCTAACTAAATTAGCTTAAAAGATATTAACGGTTCAATACCAACGTTTTTCAAGTTATGACTAAAATTGTTGATAATAAATGAAAATTCGTTTTGAGAAGTATACAAAGGCGGTTCTTCCAAGCCAATTGATATACAGCTGTCAACCCGATATTTCGAAAACCACAGATGTCTGTTCTACTTAAACCATATCAGAATTACCTACATTCATGGAGGTTTTAAGTCGTTTCCTCAAAAAATCGAAAAATATAAAAACTATTCAAAAATTTAGTTTTTTTCTTCTTGCCCTGGTAAACTGGCAACACCACAACGTCAGGACGCTATATCTGATAATTTAATAAAGCTAAGTAAACTATCTTTCTCTGAGTGTAAACAGCAGAACTCTACCTAAAATAGCTTAAAAGATATTAGCGGTTCAATACCAATGTTTTAGGAATTATGACAAAAAAATGTTGATAATTAATGAAAAATCGTTTTGTGAAGTATACAAAGGCGGTTCTTCCAAGCCAATTGATATAGAGCTGTCAACCAGATATTTCGAAAACCACAGACGTCTGTTCTACTTAAAGCATATCAGAATAACCTTCATTCATGGAGGTTTTAAGTCGTTTCGTCAGAAAATCGAAAAATATAAAAACTATTCAAAAATTTAGTTTTTTTCTTCTCGCCCTGGTAAACTGGCAACACCACAACGTCAGGACGCTATATCTGATAATTTAATAAAGCTAAGTAAACTATCTTTCTCTGAGTGTAAATAGCAGATCTCTAACTAAAATAGCTTAAAAGATATTAGCGGTTCAATACCAATGTTTTAGGAATTATGACAAAAAAATGTTGATAATTAATGAAAAATCGTTTTGTGAAGTATACAAAGGCGGTTCTTCCAAGCCAATTGATATACAGCTGTCAACCCGATATTTCTAAAAACACAGACGTTTGTTCTAATGAAACCATATCAGAATTACCTACATTCATGGAGGTTTTAAGGCGTTTCGTCAAAAAATCGAAAAATATAAAAACTATTCAAAAATTTAGTTTTTTTCTTTTCGCCCTGGTAAACTGGCAACACCACAACGTCAGGACGCTATATCTGATAATTTAATAAAGCTAAGTAAACTATCTTTCTCTGAGTGTAAACAGCAGATCTCTAACTAAAATAGCTTAAAAGATATTAACGGTTCAATACCAACGTTTTTCAAGTTATGACTTAAATTGTTGATAATAAATGAAAATTCATTTTGTGTAGTATACAAAGGCGGTTCTTCCAAGCCAATTGATATACAGCTGTCAACCAGATATTTTGAAAACCACAGACGTCTGTTCTACTTAAACCATATCAGAATTACCTACATTCATGGAGGTTTTATTTCGTTTCGTCAAAAAATCGAAAAATATAAAAACTATTCAAAAATATAGTTTTTTTTTTTCGCCCTCGTAAACTGCCAACGCAAAAACGTCAGAACGCTATATCTGATAATTTAATAAAGCTAACTAAACTATCTTTCTCTGAGTGTAAACAGCAGAACTCTACCTAAAATAGATTAAAAGATATTAGCGGTTCAATACCAATGTTTTAGGAATTATGACAAAAAAATGTTGATAATTAATGAAAAATCGTTTTGTGAAGTATACAAAGGCGGTTCTTCCAAGCCAATTGATATACAGATGTCAACCCGATATTTCGAAAACCACAGACGTCTGTTCTACTTAAAGCATATCAGAATAACCTTCATTCATGGAGGTTTTAAGTCGTTTCGTCAGAAAATCGAAAAATATAAAAACTATTCAAAAATTTAGTTTTTTTCTTCTCGCCCTGGTAAACTGGCAACACCACAACGTCAGGACGCTATATCTGAAAATTTAATAAAGCTAAGTAAACTATCTTTCTCTGAGTGTAAACAGCAGATCTCTAACTAAAATAGCTTAAAAGATATTAACGGTTCAATACCAACGTTTTTCAAGTTATGACTAAAATTGTTGATAATAAATGAAAATTCGTTTTGTGAAGTATACAAAGGCGGTTCTTCCAAGCCAATTGATATACAGCTGTCAACCCGATATTTCTAAAAACACAGACGTCTGTTCTAATGAAACCATATCAGAATTACCTACATTCATGGAGGTTTTAAGTCGTTTCGTCAAAAAATCGAAAAATATAAAAACTATTCAAAAAATTAGTTTTTTTTCTTTTCGCCCTGGTAAACTGGCAACACCACAACGTCAGGACGCTATATCTGATAATTTAATAAATCTAAGTAAATTATCTTTCTCTGAGTGTAAACAGCAGATCTCTAACTAAAATAGCTTAAAAGATATTAACGGTTCAATACCAACGTTTTTCAAGTTATGACTAAAATTGTTGATAATAAATGAAAATTCGTTTTGTGAAGTATACAAAGGCGGTTCATCCAAGCCAATTGATATACAGCTGTCAACCCGATATTTCTAAAAACACAGACGTCTGTTCTAATGAAACCATATCAGAATAACCTTCATTCATGGAGGTTTTAAGTCGTTTCGTCAAAAAATCGAAAAAAATAAAAACTATTCAAAAATTTGGTTTTTTTCTTCTTAACCTGGTAAACTGGCAACACCACAACGTCAGGACGCTATATCTGATAATTTAATAAAGCTAAGTAAACTATCTTTCTCTGAGTGTAAACAGCAGATCTCTAACTAAAATAGCTTAAAAGATATTAACGGTTCAATACCAACGTTTTTCAAGTAATGACTTAAATTGTTGATAATAAATGAAAATTCGTTTTGTGTAGTATACAAAGGCGGTTCTTCCAAGCCAATTGATATACAGCTGTCAACCCGATCTTTCGAAAATTACAGACGTTTGTTCTACTTAAAGCATATCAGAATAACCTTCATTCATGGAGGTTTTAAGTCGTTTCGTCAGAAAATCGAAAAATATAAAAACTATTCAAAAATTTAGTTTTTTTTTCTCGCCCTCATAAACTGGCAACACCACAACGTCAGGACGCTATATCTGATAATTCAATAAAGCTAACTAAACTATCTTTCTCTGAGTGCAAACAGCAGATCTCTAACTAAAATAGCTTAAATGATATTAACGGTTCAATACCAACGTTTTTCAAGTAATGACTAAAATTGTTGATAATAAATGAAAATTCGTTTTGTGAAGTATACAAAGGCGGTTCTTCCAAGCCAATTAATATACAGCTGTCAACCTGATATTTCTAAAAACGCAGACGTCTGTTCTACTGAAACCATATAAGAATAATCTACATTCATGGAGGTTTTAAGTCGTTTCGTCAAAAAATCGAAAAATATAAAAACTATTCAAAAATTTAGTTTTTTTCTTTTCGCCCTCGTAAGCTGGCAAAACCACAACGTCAGAACGCTTTATCTGATATTGTTAAAAAGCTGAACAAATTATCTTTTTCTGAGTGCAAACAGCAGAACTCTAACTAAAATAGCTTAAACGATATTAGCGGTTCAATACCAATGTTTTAGGAATTATGACAACAAAATGTTGATAATTAATGAAAAATCGTTTTGTGAAGTATACAAAGGCGGTTCTTCCAAGCCAATTGATATACAGCTGTCAACCCGATATTTCGAAAACCACAGACGTCTGTTCTACTTAAAGCATATCAGAATAACCTTCATTCATGGAGGTTTTAAGTCGTTTCGTCAAAAAATCGAAAAAAATAAAAACTATTCAAAAATTTAGTTTTTTTCTTCTTGCCCTGGTAAACTGGCAACACCACAACGTCAGGACGCTATATCTGATAATTTAATAAATCTAAGTAAACTATCTTTCTCTGAGTGTAAACAGCAGATCTCTAACTAAAATAGCTTAAAAGATATTAACGGTTCAATACCAACGTTTTTCAAGTTATGACTAAAATTGTTGATAATAAATGAAAATTCGTTTTGAGAAGTATACAAAGGCGGTTCTTCCAAGCCAATTGATATACAGATGTCAACCCGATATTTCGAAAACCACAGACGTCTGTTCTACTTAAAGCATATCAGAATAACCTTCATTCATGGAGGTTTTAAGTCGTTTCGTCAGAAAATCGAAAAATATAAAAACTATTCAAAAATTTAGTTTTTTTCTTCTCGCCCTGGTAAACTGGCAACACCACAACGTCAGGACGCTATATCTGAAAATTTAATAAAGCTAAGTAAACTATCTTTCTCTGAGTGTAAACAGCAGATCTCTAACTAAATTAGCTTAAAAGATATTAACGGTTCAATACCAACGTTTTTCAAGTTATGACTAAAATTGTTGATAATAAATGAAAATTCGTTTTGAGAAGTATACAAAGGCGGTTCTTCCAAGCCAATTGATATACAGCTGTCAACCCGATATTTCGAAAACCACAGATGTCTGTTCTACTTAAACCATATCAGAATTACCTACATTCATGGAGGTTTTAAGTCGTTTCCTCAAAAAATCGAAAAATATAAAAACTATTCAAAAATTTAGTTTTTTTCTTCTTGCCCTGGTAAACTGGCAACACCACAACGTCAGGACGCTATATCTGATAATTTAATAAAGCTAAGTAAACTATCTTTCTCTGAGTGTAAACAGCAGAACTCTACCTAAAATAGCTTAAAAGATATTAGCGGTTCAATACCAATGTTTTAGGAATTATGACAAAAAAATGTTGATAATTAATGAAAAATCGTTTTGTGAAGTATACAAAGGCGGTTCTTCCAAGCCAATTGATATACAGCTGTCAACCAGATATTTCGAAAACCACAGACGTCTGTTCTACTTAAAGCATATCAGAATAACCTTCATTCATGGAGGTTTTAAGTCGTTTCGTCAGAAAATCGAAAAATATAAAAACTATTCAAAAATTTAGTTTTTTTCTTCTCGCCCTGGTAAACTGGCAACACCACAACGTCAGGACGCTATATCTGATAATTTAATAAAGCTAAGTAAACTATCTTTCTCTGAGTGTAAATAGCAGATCTCTAACTAAAATAGCTTAAAAGATATTAGCGGTTCAATACCAATGTTTTAGGAATTATGACAAAAAAATGTTGATAATTAATGAAAAATCGTTTTGTGAAGTATACAAAGGCGGTTCTTCCAAGCCAATTGATATACAGCTGTCAACCCGATATTTCTAAAAACACAGACGTTTGTTCTAATGAAACCATATCAGAATTACCTACATTCATGGAGGTTTTAAGGCGTTTCGTCAAAAAATCGAAAAATATAAAAACTATTCAAAAATTTAGTTTTTTTCTTTTCGCCCTGGTAAACTGGCAACACCACAACGTCAGGACGCTATATCTGATAATTTAATAAAGCTAAGTAAACTATCTTTCTCTGAGTGTAAACAGCAGATCTCTAACTAAAATAGCTTAAAAGATATTAACGGTTCAATACCAACGTTTTTCAAGTTATGACTTAAATTGTTGATAATAAATGAAAATTCGTTTTGTGTAGTATACAAAGGCGGTTCTTCCAAGCCAATTGATATACAGCTGTCAACCAGATATTTTGAAAACCACAGACGTCTGTTCTACTTAAACCATATCAGAATTACCTACATTCATGGAGGTTTTATTTCGTTTCGTCAAAAAATCGAAAAATATAAAAACTATTCAAAAATATAGTTTTTTTTTTTCGCCCTCGTAAACTGCCAACGCAAAAACGTCAGAACGCTATATCTGATAATTTAATAAAGCTAACTAAACTATCTTTCTCTGAGTGTAAACAGCAGAACTCTACCTAAAATAGATTAAAAGATATTAGCGGTTCAATACCAATGTTTTAGGAATTATGACAAAAAAATGTTGATAATTAATGAAAAATCGTTTTGTGAAGTATACAAAGGCGGTTCTTCCAAGCCAATTGATATACAGATGTCAACCCGATATTTCTAAAAACACAGACGTCTGTTCTAATGAAACCATATCAGAATTACCTACATTCATGGAGGTTTTAAGTCGTTTCGTCAAAAAATCGAAAAATATAAAAACTATTCAAAAAATTAGTTTTTTTCTTTTCGCCCTGGTAAACTGGCAACACCACAACGTCAGGACGCTATATCTGATAATTTAATAAATCTAAGTAAATTATCTTTCTCTGAGTGTAAACAGCAGATCTCTAACTAAAATAGCTTAAAAGATATTAACGGTTCAATACCAACGTTTTTCAAGTTATGACTAAAATTGTTGATAATAAATGAAAATTCGTTTTGTGAAGTATACAAAGGCGGTTCATCCAAGCCAATTGATATACAGCTGTCAACCCGATATTTCTAAAAACACAGACGTCTGTTCTAATGAAACCATATCAGAATAACCTTCATTCATGGAGGTTTTAAGTCGTTTCGTCAAAAAATCGAAAAAAATAAAAACTATTCAAAAATTTGGTTTTTTTCTTCTTGCCCTGGTAAACTGGCAACACCACAACGTCAGGACGCTATATCTGATAATTTAATAAAGCTAAGTAAACTATCTTTCTCTGAGTGTAAACAGCAGATCTCTAACTAAAATAGCTTAAAAGATATTAACGGTTCAATACCAACGTTTTTCAAGTAATGACTTAAATTGTTGATAATAAATGAAAATTCGTTTTGTGTAGTATACAAAGGCGGTTCTTCCAAGCCAATTGATATACAGCTGTCAACCAGATATTTTGAAAACCACAGACGTCTGTTCTCCTTAAACCATATCAGAATTACCTACATTCATGGAGGTTTTATTTCGTTTCGTCAAAAAATCGAAAAATATAAAAACTATTCAAAAATATAGTTTTTTTTTTTTCGCCCTCGTAAACTGCCAACGCAAAAACGTCAGAACGCTATATCTGATAATTTAATAAAGCTAACTAAACTATCTTTCTCTGAGTGTAAACAGCAGAACTCTACCTAAAATAGATTAAAAGATATTAGCGGTTCAATACCAATGTTTTAGGAATTATGACAAAAAAATGTTGATAATTAATGAAAAATCGTTTTGTGAAGTATACAAAGGCGGTTCTTCCAAGCCAATTGATATACAGCTGTCAACCCGATCTTTCGAAAATTACAGACGTTTGTTCTACTTAAAGCATATCAGAATAACCTTCATTCATGGAGGTTTTAAGTCGTTTCGTCAGAAAATCGAAAAATATAAAAACTATTCAAAAATTTAGTTTTTTTTTCTCGCCCTCATAAACTGGCAACACCACAACGTCAGGACGCTATATCTGATAATTCAATAAAGCTAACTAAACTATCTTTCTCTGAGTGCAAACAGCAGATCTCTAACTAAAATAGCTTAAATGATATTAACGGTTCAATACCAACGTTTTTCAAGTAATGACTAAAATTGTTGATAATAAATGAAAATTCGTTTTGTGAAGTATACAAAGGCGGTTCTTCCAAGCCAATTAATATACAGCTGTCAACCTGATATTTCTAAAAACGCAGACGTCTGTTCTACTGAAACCATATAAGAATAATCTACATTCATGGAGGTTTTAAGTCGTTTCGTCAAAAAATCGAAAAAAATAAAAACTATTCAAAAATTTAGTTTTTTTCTTCTTGCCCTGGTAAACTGGCAACACCACAACGTCAGGACGCTATATCTGATAATTTAATAAATCTAAGTAAACTATCTTTCTCTGAGTGTAAACAGCAGATCTCTAACTAAAATAGCTTAAAAGATATTAACGGTTCAATACCAACGTTTTTCAAGTTATGACTAAAATTGTTGATAATAAATGAAAATTCGTTTTGTGTAGTATACAAAGGCGGTTCTTCCAAGCCAATTGATATACAGCTGTCAACCAGATATTTCGAAAACCACAGACGTCTGTTCTACTTAAACCATATCAGAATAACCTACATTCATGGAGGTTTTAAGTCGTTTCGTCAAAAAATCGAAAAATATAAAAACTATTCAAAAATATAGTTTTTTTTTTTTTCGCCCTCGTAAACTGCCAACGCAAAAACGTCAGAACGCTATATCTGATAATTGAATAAAGCTAACTAAACTATCTTTCTCTGAGTGTAAACAGCAGAACTCTACCTAAAATAGATTTAAAGATATTAGCGGTTCAATACCAATGTTTTAGGAATTATGACAAAAAAATGTTGATAATTAATGAAAAATCGTTTTGTGAAGTATACAAAGGCGGTTCTTCCAAGCCAATTGATATACAGCTGTCAACCCGATCTTTCGAAAATTACAGACGTTTGTTCTACTTAAAGCATATCAGAATAACCTTCATTCATGGAGGTTTTAAGTCGTTTCGTCAGAAAATCGAAAAATATAAAAACTATTCAAAAATTTAGTTTTTTTTTCTCGCCCTCATAAACTGGCAACACCACAACGTCAGGACGCTATATCTGATAATTCAATAAAGCTAACTAAACTATCTTTCTCTGAGTGCAAACAGCAGATCTCTAACTAAAATAGCTTAAATGATATTAACGGTTCAATACCAACGTTTTTCAAGTAATGACTAAAATTGTTGATAATAAATGAAAATTCGTTTTGTGAAGTATACAAAGGCGGTTCTTCCAAGCCAATTAATATACAGCTGTCAACCTGATATTTCTAAAAACGCAGACGTCTGTTCTACTGAAACCATATAAGAATAATCTACATTCATGGAGGTTTTAAGTCGTTTCGTCAAAAAATCGAAAAATATAAAAACTATTCAAAAATTTAGTTTTTTTCTTTTCGCCCTCGTAAGCTGGCAAAACCACAACGTCAGAACGCTTTATCTGAAATTGTAAAGAAGCTGCACAAATTATCTATCTCTGAGTGCAAACAGCAGAACTCTACCTAAAATAGCTTAAAAGATATTAGCGGTTGAATACCAATGTTTTAGGAATTATGACAAAAAATTGTTGATAATAAATGAAAATTCGTTTTGTGTAGTATACAAAGGCGGTTCATCCAAGCCAATTGATATACAGCTGTCAACCAGATATTTCGAAAACCACAGACGTCTGTTCTACTTAAACCATATCAGAATAACCTACATTCATGGAGGTTTTAAGTCGTTTCGTCAAAAAATCGAAAAATATTAAAACTATTCAAAAATATAGTTTTTTTTTTTTCGCCCTCGTAAACTGCCAACGCAAAAACGTCAGAACGCTATATCTGATAATTTAATAAAGCTAACTAAACTATCTTTCTCTGAGTGTAAACAGCAGAACTCTACCTAAAATAGATTAAAAGATATTAGCGGTTCAATACCAATGTTTTAGGAATTATGACAAAAAAATGTTGATAATTAATGAAAAATCGTTTTGTGAAGTATACAAAGGCGGTTCTTCCAAGCCAATTAATATACAGCTGTCAACCTGATATTTCTAAAAACGCAGACGTCTGTTCTACTGAAACCATATAAGAATAATCTACATTCATGGAGGTTTTAAGTCGTTTCGTCAAAAAATCGAAAAAAATAAAAACTATTCAAAAATTTAGTTTTTTTCTTCTTGCCCTGGTAAACTGGCAACACCACAACGTCAGGACGCTATATCTGATAATTTAATAAATCTAAGTAAACTATCTTTCTCTGAGTGTAAACAGCAGATCTCTAACTAAAATAGCTTAAAAGATATTAACGGTTCAATACCAACGTTTTTCAAGTTATGACTAAAATTGTTGATAATAAATGAAAATTCGTTTTGTGTAGTATACAAAGGCGGTTCTTCCAAGCCAATTGATATACAGCTGTCAACCAGATATTTCGAAAACCACAGACGTCTGTTCTACTTAAACCATATCAGAATAACCTACATTCATGGAGGTTTTAAGTCGTTTCGTCAAAAAATCGAAAAATATAAAAACTATTCAAAAATATAGTTTTTTTTTTTTCGCCCTCGTAAACTGCCAACGCAAAAACGTCAGAACGCTATATCTGATAATTGAATAAAGCTAACTAAACTATCTTTCTCTGAGTGTAAACAGCAGAACTCTACCTAAAATAGATTTAAAGATATTAGCGGTTCAATACCAATGTTTTAGGAATTATGACAAAAAAATGTTGATAATTAATGAAAAATCGTTTTGTGAAGTATACAAAGGCGGTTCTTCCAAGCCAATTGATATACAGCTGTCAACCCGATCTTTCGAAAATTACAGACGTTTGTTCTACTTAAAGCATATCAGAATAACCTTCATTCATGGTGGTTTTAAGTCGTTTCGTCAGAAAATCGAAAAATATAAAAACTATTCAAAAATTTAGTTTTTTTTTCTCGCCCTCATAAACTGGCAACACCACAACGTCAGGACGCTATATCTGATAATTCAATAAAGCTAACTAAACTATCTTTCTCTGAGTGCAAACAGCAGATCTCTAACTAAAATAGCTTAAATGATATTAACGGTTCAATACCAACGTTTTTCAAGTAATGACTAAAATTGTTGATAATAAATGAAAATTCGTTTTGTGAAGTATACAAAGGCGGTTCTTCCAAGCCAATTAATATACAGCTGTCAACCTGATATTTCTAAAAACGCAGACGTCTGTTCTACTGAAACCATATAAGAATAATCTACATTCATGGAGGTTTTAAGTCGTTTCGTCAAAATATCGAAAAATATAAAAACTATTCAAAAATTTAGTTTTTTTCTTTTCGCCCTCGTAAGCTGGCAAAACCACAACGTCAGAACGCTTTATCTGAAATTGTAAAGAAGCTGCACAAATTATCTATCTCTGAGTGCAAACAGCAGAACTCTACCTAAAATAGCTTAAAAGATATTAGCGGTTGAATACCAATGTTTTAGGAATTATGACAAAAAATTGTTGATAATAAATGAAAATTCGTTTTGTGTAGTATACAAAGGCGGTTCATCCAAGCCAATTGATATACAGCTGTCAACCAGATATTTCGAAAACCACAGACGTCTGTTCTACTTAAACCATATCAGAATAACCTACATTCATGGAGGTTTTAAGTCGTTTCGTCAAAAAATCGAAAAATATAAAAACTATTCAAAAATATAGTTTTTTTTTTTTCGCCCTCGTAAACTGCCAACGCAAAAACGTCAGAACGCTATATCTGATAATTTAATAAAGCTAACTAAACTATCTTTCTCTGAGTGTAAACAGCAGAACTCTACCTAAAATAGATTAAAAGATATTAGCGGTTCAATACCAATGTTTTAGGAATTATGACAAAAAAATGTTGATAATTAATGAAAAATCGTTTTGTGAAGTATACAAAGGCGGTTCTTCCAAGCCAATTAATATACAGCTGTCAACCTGATATTTCTAAAAACGCAGACGTCTGTTCTACTGAAACCATATAAGAATAATCTACATTCATGGAGGTTTTAAGTCGTTTCGTCAAAAAATCGAAAAAAATAAAAACTATTCAAAAATTTAGTTTTTTTCTTCTTGCCCTGGTAAACTGGCAACACCACAACGTCAGGACGCTATATCTGATAATTTAATAAATCTAAGTAAACTATCTTTCTCTGAGTGTAAACAGCAGATCTCTAACTAAAATAGCTTAAAAGATATTAACGGTTCAATACCAACGTTTTTCAAGTTATGACTAAAATTGTTGATAATAAATGAAAATTCGTTTTGTGTAGTATACAAAGGCGGTTCTTCCAAGCCAATTGATATACAGCTGTCAACCAGATATTTCGAAAACCACAGACGTCTGTTCTACTTAAACCATATCAGAATAACCTACATTCATGGAGGTTTTAAGTCGTTTCGTCAAAAAATCGAAAAATATAAAAACTATTCAAAAATATAGTTTTTTTTTTTTCGCCCTCGTAAACTGCCAACGCAAAAACGTCAGAACGCTATATCTGATAATTGAATAAAGCTAACTAAACTATCTTTCTCTGAGTGTAAACAGCAGAACTCTACCTAAAATAGATTTAAAGATATTAGCGGTTCAATACCAATGTTTTAGGAATTATGACAAAAAAATGTTGATAATTAATGAATAATCGTTTTGTGAAGTATACAAAGGCGGTTCTTCCAAGCCAATTGATATACAGCTGTCAACCCGATCTTTCGAAAATTACAGACGTTTGTTCTACTTAAAGCATATCAGAATAACCTTCATTCATGGAGGTTTTAAGTCGTTTCGTCAGAAAATCGAAAAATATAAAAACTATTCAAAAATTTAGTTTTTTTTTCTCGCCCTCATAAACTGGCAACACCACAACGTCAGGACGCTATATCTGATAATTCAATAAAGCTAACTAAACTATCTTTCTCTGAGTGCAAACAGCAGATCTCTAACTAAAATAGCTTAAATGATATTAACGGTTCAATACCAACGTTTTTCAAGTAATGACTAAAATTGTTGATAATAAATGAAAATTCGTTTTGTGAAGTATACAAAGGCGGTTCTTCCAAGCCAATTAATATACAGCTGTCAACCTGATATTTCTAAAAACGCAGACGTCTGTTCTACTGAAACCATATAAGAATAATCTACATTCATGGAGGTTTTAAGTCGTTTCGTCAAAAAATCGAAAAAAATAAAAACTATTCAAAAATTTAGTTTTTTTCTTCTTGCCCTGGTAAACTGGCAACACCACAACGTCAGGACGCTATATCTGATAATTTAATAAATCTAAGTAAACTATCTTTCTCTGAGTGTAAACAGCAGATCTCTAACTAAAATAGCTTAAAAGATATTAACGGTTCAATACCAACGTTTTTCAAGTTATGACTAAAATTGTTGATAATAAATGAAAATTCGTTTTGTGTAGTATACAAAGGCGGTTCTTCCAAGATAATTGATATACAGCTGTCAACCAGATATTTCGAAAACCACAGACGTCTGTTCTACTTAAACCATATCAGAATAACCTACATTCATGGAGGTTTTAAGTCGTTTCGTCAAAAAATCGAAAAATATAAAAACTATTCAAAAATATAGTTTTTTTTTTTTCGCCCTCGTAAACTGCCAACGCAAAAACGTCAGAACGCTATATCTGATAATTGAATAAAGCTAACTAAACTATCTTTCTCTGAGTGTAAACAGCAGAACTCTACCTAAAATAGATTTAAAGATATTAGCGGTTCAATACCAATGTTTTAGGAATTATGACAAAAAAATGTTGATAATTAATGAAAAATCGTTTTGTGAAGTATACAAAGGCGGTTCTTCCAAGCCAATTGATATACAGCTGTCAACCCGATCTTTCGAAAATTACAGACGTTTGTTCTACTTAAAGCATATCAGAATAACCTTCATTCATGGAGGTTTTTAGTCGTTTCGTCAGAAAATCGAAAAATATAAAAACTATTCAAAAATTTAGTTTTTTTTTCTCGCCCTCATAAACTGGCAACACCACAACGTCAGGACGCTATATCTGATAATTCAATAAAGCTAACTAAACTATCTTTCTCTGAGTGCAAACAGCAGATCTCTAACTAAAATAGCTTAAATGATATTAACGGTTCAATACCAACGTTTTTCAAGTAATGACTAAAATTGTTGATAATAAATGAAAATTCGTTTTGTGAAGTATACAAAGGCGGTTCTTCCAAGCCAATTAATATACAGCTGTCAACCTGATATTTCTAAAAACGCAGACGTCTGTTCTACTGAAACCATATAAGAATAATCTACATTCATGGAGGTTTTAAGTCGTTTCGTCAAAAAATCGAAAAATATAAAAACTATTCAAAAATTTAGTTTTTTTCTTTTCGCCCTCGTAAGCTGGCAAAACCACAACGTCAGAACGCTTTATCTGAAATTGTAAAGAAGCTGCACAAATTATCTATCTCTGAGTGCAAACAGCAGAACTCTACCTAAAATAGCTTAAAAGATATTAGCGGTTGAATACCAATGTTTTAGGAATTATGACAAAAAATTGTTGATAATAAATGAAAATTCGTTTTGTGTAGTATACAAAGGCGGTTCATCCAAGCCAATTGATATACAGCTGTCAACCAGATATTTCGAAAACCACAGACGTCTGTTCTACTTAAACCATATCAGAATAACCTACATTCATGGAGGTTTTAAGTCGTTTCGTCAAAAAATCGAAAAATATAAAAACTATTCAAAAATATAGTTTTTTTTTTTTCGCCCTCGTAAACTGCCAACGCAAAAACGTCAGAACGCTATATCTGATAATTTAATAAAGCTAACTAAACTATCTTTCTCTGAGTGTAAACAGCAGAACTCTACCTAAAATAGATTAAAAGATATTAGCGGTTCAATACCAATGTTTTAGGAATTATGACAAAAAAATGTTGATAATTAATGAAAAATCGTTTTGTGAAGTATACAAAGGCGGTTCTTCCAAGCCAATTGATATACAGCTGTCAACCCGATCTTTCGAAAATTACAGACGTTTGTTCTACTTAAAGCATATCAGAATAACCTTCATTCATGGAGGTTTTAAGTCGTTTCGTCAGAAAATCGAAAAATATAAAAACTATTCAAAAATTTAGTTTTTTTCTTCTCGCCCTGGTAAACTGGCAACACCACAACGTCAGGACGCTATATCTGAAAATTTAATAAAGCTAAGTAAACTATCTTTCTCTGAGTGTAAACAGCAGATCTCTAACTAAATTAGCTTAAAAGATATTAACGGTTCAATACCAACGTTTTTCAAGTTATGACTAAAATTGTTGATAATAAATGAAAATTCGTTTTGAGAAGTATACAAAGGCGGTTCTTCCAAGCCAATTGATATACAGCTGTCAACCCGATATTTCGAAAACCACAGATGTCTGTTCTACTTAAACCATATCAGAATTACCTACATTCATGGAGGTTTTAAGTCGTTTCCTCAAAAAATCGAAAAATATAAAAACTATTCAAAAATTTAGTTTTTTTCTTCTTGCCCTGGTAAACTGGCAACACCACAACGTCAGGACGCTATATCTGATAATTTAATAAAGCTAAGTAAACTATCTTTCTCTGAGTGTAAACAGCAGAACTCTACCTAAAATAGCTTAAAAGATATTAGCGGTTCAATACCAATGTTTTAGGAATTATGACAAAAAAATGTTGATAATTAATGAAAAATCGTTTTATGAAGTATACAAAGGCGGTTCTTCCAAGCCAATTGATATACAGCTGTCAACCCGATATTTCTAAAAACACAGACGTTTGTTCTAATGAAACCATATCAGAATTACCTACATTCATGGAGGTTTTAAGGCGTTTCGTCAAAAAATCGAAAAATATAAAAACTATTCAAAAATTTAGTTTTTTTCTTTTCGCCCTGGTAAACTGGCAACACCACAACGTCAGGACGCTATATCTGATAATTTAATAAAGCTAAGTAAACTATCTTTCTCTGAGTGTAAACAGCAGATCTCTAACTAAAATAGCTTAAAAGATATTAACGGTTCAATACCAACGTTTTTCAAGTTATGACTTAAATTGTTGATAATAAATGAAAATTCGTTTTGTGTAGTATACAAAGGCGGTTCTTCCAAGCCAATTGATATACAGCTGTCAACCAGATATTTTGAAAACCACAGACGTCTGTTCTACTTAAACCATATCAGAATTACCTACATTCATGGAGGTTTTATTTCGTTTCGTCAAAAAATCGAAAAATATAAAAACTATTCAAAAATATAGTTTTTTTTTTTCGCCCTCGTAAACTGCCAACGCAAAAACGTCAGAACGCTATATCTGATAATTTAATAAAGCTAACTAAACTATCTTTCTCTGAGTGTAAACAGCAGAACTCTACCTAAAATAGATTAAAAGATATTAGCGGTTCAATACCAATGTTTTAGGAATTATGACAAAAAAATGTTGATAATTAATGAAAAATCGTTTTGTGAAGTATACAAAGGCGGTTCTTCCAAGCCAATTGATATACAGATGTCAACCCGATATTTCGAAAACCACAGACGTCTGTTCTACTTAAAGCATATCAGAATAACCTTCATTCATGGAGGTTTTAAGTCGTTTCGTCAGAAAATCGAAAAATATAAAAACTATTCAAAAATTTAGTTTTTTTCTTCTCGCCCTGGTAAACTGGCAACACCACAACGTCAGGACGCTATATCTGAAAATTTAATAAAGCTAAGTAAACTATCTTTCTCTGAGTGTAAACAGCAGATCTCTAACTAAAATAGCTTAAAAGATATTAACGGTTCAATACCAACGTTTTTCAAGTTATGACTAAAATTGTTGATAATAAATGAAAATTCGTTTTGTGAAGTATACAAAGGCGGTTCTTCCAAGCCAATTGATATACAGCTGTCAACCCGATATTTCTAAAAACACAGACGTTTGTTCTAATGAAACCATATCAGAATTACCTACATTCATGGAGGTTTTAAGGCGTTTCGTCAAAAAATCGAAAAATATAAAAACTATTCAAAAATTTAGTTTTTTTCTTTTCGCCCTGGTAAACTGGCAACACCACAACGTCAGGACGCTATATCTGATAATTTAATAAAGCTAAGTAAACTATCTTTCTCTGAGTGTAAACAGCAGATCTCTAACTAAAATAGCTTAAAAGATATTAACGGTTCAATACCAACGTTTTTCAAGTTATGACTTAAATTGTTGATAATAAATGAAAATTCGTTTTGTGTAGTATACAAAGGCGGTTCTTCCAAGCCAATTGATATACAGCTGTCAACCAGATATTTTGAAAACCACAGACGTCTGTTCTACTTAAACCATATCAGAATTACCTACATTCATGGAGGTTTTATTTCGTTTCGTCAAAAAATCGAAAAATATAAAAACTATTCAAAAATATAGTTTTTTTTTTTCGCCCTCGTAAACTGCCAACGCAAAAACGTCAGAACGCTATATCTGATAATTTAATAAAGCTAACTAAACTATCTTTCTCTGAGTGTTAACAGCAGAACTCTACCTAAAATAGATTAAAAGATATTAGCGGTTCAATACCAATGTTTTAGGAATTATGACAAAAAAATGTTGATAATTAATGAAAAATCGTTTTGTGAAGTATACAAAGGCGGTTCTTCCAAGCCAATTGATATACAGATGTCAACCCGATATTTCGAAAACCACAGACGTCTGTTCTACTTAAAGCATATCAGAATAACCTTCATTCATGGAGGTTTTAAGTCGTTTCGTCAGAAAATCGAAAAATATAAAAACTATTCAAAAATTTAGTTTTTTTCTTCTCGCCCTGGTAAACTGGCAACACCACAACGTCAGGACGCTATATCTGAAAATTTAATAAAGCTAAGTAAACTATCTTTCTCTGAGTGTAAACAGCAGATCTCTAACTAAAATAGCTTAAAAGATATTAACGGTTCAATACCAACGTTTTTCAAGTTATGACTAAAATTGTTGATAATAAATGAAAATTCGTTTTGTGAAGTATACAAAGGCGGTTCTTCCAAGCCAATTGATATACAGCTGTCAACCCGATATTTCTAAAAACACAGACGTCTGTTCTAATGAAACCATATCAGAATTACCTACATTCATGGAGGTTTTAAGTCGTTTCGTCAAAAAATCGAAAAATATAAAAACTATTCAAAAAATTAGTTTTTTTCTTTTCGCCCTGGTAAACTGGCAACACCACAACGTCAGGACGCTATATCTGATAATTTAATAAATCTAAGTAAATTATCTTTCTCTGAGTGTAAACAGCAGATCTCTAACTAAAATAGCTTAAAAGATATTAACGGTTCAATACCAACGTTTTTCAAGTTATGACTAAAATTGTTGATAATAAATGAAAATTCGTTTTGTGAAGTATACAAAGGCGGTTCATCCAAGCCAATTGATATACAGCTGTCAACCCGATATTTCTAAAAACACAGACGTCTGTTCTAATGAAACCATATCAGAATAACCTTCATTAATGGAGGTTTTAAGTCGTTTCGTCAAAAAATCGAAAAAAATAAAAACTATTCAAAAATTTGGTTTTTTTCTTCTTGCCCTGGTAAACTGGCAACACCACAACGTCAGGACGCTATATCTGATAATTTAATAAAGCTAAGTAAACTATCTTTCTCTGAGTGTAAACAGCAGATCTCTAACTAAAATAGCTTAAAAGATATTAACGGTTCAATACCAACGTTTTTCAAGTAATGACTTAAATTGTTGATAATAAATGAAAATTCGTTTTGTGTAGTATACAAAGGCGGTTCTTCCAAGCCAATTGATATACAGCTGTCAACCAGATATTTTGAAAACCACAGACGTCTGTTCTCCTTAAACCATATCAGAATTACCTACATTCATGGAGGTTTTATTTCGTTTCGTCAAAAAATCGAAAAATATAAAAACTATTCAAAAATATAGTTTTTTTTTTTTTCGCCCTCGTAAACTGCCAACGCAAAAACGTCAGAACGCTATATCTGATAATTTAATAAAGCTAACTAAACTATCTTTCTCTGAGTGTAAACAGCAGAACTCTACCTAAAATAGATTAAAAGATATTAGCGGTTCAATACCAATGTTTTAGGAATTATGACAAAAAAATGTTGATAATTAATGAAAAATCGTTTTGTGAAGTATACAAAGGCGGTTCTTCCAAGCCAATTGATATACAGCTGTCAACCCGATCGTTCGAAAATTACAGACGTTTGTTCTACTTAAAGCATATCAGAATAACCTTCATTCATGGAGGTTTTAAGTCGTTTCGTCAGAAAATCGAAAAATATAAAAACTATTCAAAAATTTAGTTTTTTTTTCTCGCCCTCATAAACTGGCAACACCACAACGTCAGGACGCTATATCTGATAATTCAATAAAGTTAACTAAACTATCTTTCTCTGAGTGCAAACAGCAGATCTCTAACTAAAATAGCTTAAATGATATTAACGGTTCAATACCAACGTTTTTCAAGTAATGACTAAAATTGTTGATAATAAATGAAAATTCGTTTTGTGAAGTATACAAAGGCGGTTCTTCCAAGCCAATTAATATACAGCTGTCAACCTGATATTTCTAAAAACGCAGACGTCTGTTCTACTGAAACCATATAAGAATAATCTACATTCATGGAGGTTTTAAGTCGTTTCGTCAAAAAATCGAAAAAAATAAAAACTATTCAAAAATTTAGTTTTTTTCTTCTTGCCCTGGTAAACTGGCAACACCACAACGTCAGGACGCTATATCTGATAATTTAATAAATCTAAGTAAACTATCTTTCTCTGAGTGTAAACAGCAGATCTCTAACTAAAATAGCTTAAAAGATATTAACGGTTCAATACCAACGTTTTTCAAGTTATGACTAAAATTGTTGATAATAAATGAAAATTCGTTTTGTGTAGTATACAAAGGCGGTTCTTCCAAGCCAATTGATATACAGCTGTCAACCAGATATTTCGAAAACCACAGACGTCTGTTCTACTTAAACCATATCAGAATAACCTACATTCATGGAGGTTTTAAGTCGTTTCGTCAAAAAATCGAAAAATATAAAAACTATTCAAAAATATAGTTTTTTTTTTTTCGCCCTCGTAAACTGCCAACGCAAAAACGTCAGAACGCTATATCTGATAATTGAATAAAGCTAACTAAACTATCTTTCTCTGAGTGTAAACAGCAGAACTCTACCTAAAATAGATTTAAAGATATTAGCGGTTCAATACCAATGTTTTAGGAATTATGACAAAAAAATGTTGATAATTAATGAAAAATCGTTTTGTGAAGTATACAAAGGCGGTTCTTCCAAGCCAATTGATATACAGCTGTCAACCCGATCTTTCGAAAATTACAGACGTTTGTTCTACTTAAAGCATATCAGAATAACCTTCATTCATGGAGGTTTTAAGTCGTTTCGTCAGAAAATCGAAAAATATAAAAACTATTCAAAAATTTAGTTTTTTTTTCTCGCCCTCATAAACTGGCAACACCACAACGTCAGGACGCTATATCTGATAATTCAATAAAGCTAACTAAACTATCTTTCTCTGAGTGCAAACAGCAGATCTCTAACTAAAATAGCTTAAATGATATTAACGGTTCAATACCAACGTTTTTCAAGTAATGACTAAAATTGTTGATAATAAATGAAAATTCGTTTTGTGAAGTATACAAAGGCGGTTCTTCCAAGCCAATTAATATACAGCTGTCAACCTGATATTTCTAAAAACGCAGACGTCTGTTCTACTGAAACCATATAAGAATAATCTACATTCATGGAGGTTTTAAGTCGTTTCGTCAAAAAATCGAAAAATATAAAAACTATTCAAAAATTTAGTTTTTTTCGTTTCGCCCTCGTAAGCTGGCAAAACCACAACGTCAGAACGCTTTATCTGAAATTGTAAAGAAGCTGCACAAATTATCTATCTCTGAGTGCAAACAGCAGAACTCTACCTAAAATAGCTTAAAAGATATTAGCGGTTGAATACCAATGTTTTAGGAATTATGACAAAAAATTGTTGATAATAAATGAAAATTCGTTTTGTGTAGTATACAAAGGCGGTTCATCCAAGCCAATTGATATACAGCTGTCAACCAGATATTTCGAAAACCACAGACGTCTGTTCTACTTAAACCATATCAGAATAACCTACATTCATGGAGGTTTTAAGTCGTTTCGTCAAAAAATCGAAAAATATAAAAACTATTCAAAAATATAGTTTTTTTTTTTTCGCCCTCGTAAACTGCCAACGCAAAAACGTCAGAACGCTATATCTGATAATTTAATAAAGCTAACTAAACTATCTTTCTCTGAGTGTAAACAGCAGAACTCTACCTAAAATAGATTAAAAGATATTAGCGGTTCAATACCAATGTTTTAGGAATTATGACAAAAAAATGTTGATAATTAATGAAAAATCGTTTTGTGAAGTATACAAAGGCGGTTCTTCCAAGCCAATTAATATACAGCTGTCAACCTGATATTTCTAAAAACGCAGACGTCTGTTCTACTGAAACCATATAAGAATAATCTACATTCATGGAGGTTTTAAGTCGTTTCGTCAAAAAATCGAAAAAAATAAAAACTATTCAAAAATTTAGTTTTTTTCTTCTTGCCCTGGTAAACTGGCAACACCACAACGTCAGGACGCTATATCTGATAATTTAATAAATCTAAGTAAACTATCTTTCTCTGAGTGTAAACAGCAGATCTCTAACTAAAATAGCTTAAAAGATATTAACGGTTCAATACCAACGTTTTTCAAGTTATGACTAAAATTGTTGATAATAAATGAAAATTCGTTTTGTGTAGTATACAAAGGCGGTTCTTCCAAGCCAATTGATATACAGCTGTCAACCAGATATTTCGAAAACCACAGACGTCTGTTCTACTTAAACCATATCAGAATAACCTACATTCATGGAGGTTTTAAGTCGTTTCGTCAAAAAATCGAAAAATATAAAAACTATTCAAAAATATAGTTTTTTTTTTTTCGCCCTCGTAAACTGCCAACGCAAAAACGTCCGAACGCTATATCTGATAATTGAATAAAGCTAACTAAACTATCTTTCTCTGAGTGTAAACAGCAGAACTCTACCTAAAATAGATTTAAAGATATTAGCGGTTCAATACCAATGTTTTAGGAATTATGACAAAAAAATGTTGATAATTAATGAATAATCGTTTTGTGAAGTATACAAAGGCGGTTCTTCCAAGCCAATTGATATACAGCTGTCAACCCGATCTTTCGAAAATTACAGACGTTTGTTCTACTTAAAGCATATCAGAATAACCTTCATTCATGGAGGTTTTAAGTCGTTTCGTCAGAAAATCGAAAAATATAAAAACTATTCAAAAATTTAGTTTTTTTTTCTCGCCCTCATAAACTGGCAACACCACAACGTCAGGACGCTATATCTGATAATTCAATAAAGCTAACTAAACTATCTTTCTCTGAGTGCAAACAGCAGATCTCTAACTAAAATAGCTTAAATGATATTAACGGTTCAATACCAACGTTTTTCAAGTAATGACTAAAATTGTTGATAATAAATGAAAATTCGTTTTGTGAAGTATACAAAGGCGGTTCTTCCAAGCCAATTAATATACAGCTGTCAACCTGATATTTCTAAAAACGCAGACGTCTGTTCTACTGAAACCATATAAGAATAATCTACATTCATGGAGGTTTTAAGTCGTTTCGTCAAAAAATCGAAAAAAATAAAAACTATTCAAAAATTTAGTTTTTTTCTTCTTGCCCTGGTAAACTGGCAACACCACAACGTCAGGACGCTATATCTGATAATTTAATAAATCTAAGTAAACTATCTTTCTCTGAGTGTAAACAGCAGATCTCTAACTAAAATAGCTTAAAAGATATTAACGGTTCAATACCAACGTTTTTCAAGTTATGACTAAAATTGTTGATAATAAATGAAAATTCGTTTTGTGTAGTATACAAAGGCGGTTCTTCCAAGCCAATTGATATACAGCTGTCAACCAGATATTTCGAAAACCACAGACGTCTGTTCTACTTAAACCATATCAGAATAACCTACATTCATGGAGGTTTTAAGTCGTTTCGTCAAAAAATCGAAAAATATAAAAACTATTCAAAAATATAGTTTTTTTTTTTTCGCCCTCGTAAACTGCCAACGCAAAAACGTCAGAACGCTATATCTGATAATTGAATAAAGCTAACTAAACTATCTTTCTCTGAGTGTAAACAGCAGAACTCTACCTAAAATAGATTTAAAGATATTAGCGGTTCAATACCAATGTTTTAGGAATTATGACAAAAAAATGTTGATAATTAATGAAAAATCGTTTTGTGAAGTATACAAAGGCGGTTCTTCCAAGCCAATTGATATACAGCTGTCAACCCGATCTTTCGAAAATTACAGACGTTTGTTCTACTTAAAGCATATCAGAATAACCTTCATTCATGGAGGTTTTAAGTCGTTTCGTCAAAACATCGAAAAATATAAAAACTATTCAAAAATATAGTTTTTTTTTTTTTCGCCCTCGTAAACTGCCAACGCAAAAACGTCAGAACGCTATATCTGATAATTTAATAAAGCTAACTAAACTATCTTTCTCTGAGTGTAAACAGCAGAACTTTACCTAAAATAGATTAAAAGATATTAGCGGTTCAATACCAATGTTTTAGGAATTATGACAAAAAAATGTTGATAATTAATGAAAAATCGTTTTGTGAAGTATACAAAGGCGGTTCTTCCAAGCCAATTGATATACAGCTGTCAACCCGATCTTTCGAAAATTACAGACGTTTGTTCTACTTAAAGCATATCAGAATAACCTTCATTCATGGAGGTTTTAAGTCGTTTCGTCAGAAAATCGAAAAATATAAAAACTATTCAAAAATTTAGTTTTTTTTTCTCGCCCTCATAAACTGGCAACACCACAACGTCAGGACGCTATATCTGATAATTCAATAAAGCTAACTAAACTATCTTTCTCTGAGTGCAAACAGCAGATCTCTAACTAAAATAGCTTAAATGATATTAACGGTTCAATACCAACGTTTTTCAAGTAATGACTAAAATTGTTGATAATAAATGAAAATTCGTTTTGTGAAGTATACAAAGGCGGTTCTTCCAAGCCAATTAATATACAGCTGTCAACCTGATATTTCTAAAAACGCAGACGTCTGTTCTACTGAAACCATATAAGAATAATCTACATTCATGGAGGTTTTAAGTCGTTTCGTCAAAAAATCGAAAAAAATAAAAACTATTCAAAAATTTAGTTTTTTTCTTCTTGCCCTGGTAAACTGGCAACACCACAACGTCAGGACGCTATATCTGATAATTTAATAAATCTAAGTAAACTATCTTTCTCTGAGTGTAAACAGCAGATCTCTAACTAAAATAGCTTAAAAGATATTAACGGTTCAATACCAACGTTTTTCAAGTTATGACTAAAATTGTTGATAATAAATGAAAATTCGTTTTGTGTAGTATACAAAGGCGGTTCTTCCAAGCCAATTGATATACAGCTGTCAACCAGATATTTCGAAAACCACAGACGTCTGTTCTACTTAAACCATATCAGAATAACCTACATTCATGGAGGTTTTAAGTCGTTTCGTCAAAAAATCGAAAAATATAAAAACTATTCAAAAATATAGTTTTTTTTTTTTCGCCCTCGTAAACTGCCAACGCAAAAACGTCAGAACGCTATATCTGATAATTTAATAAAGCTAACTAAACTATCTTTCTCTGAGTGTAAACAGCAGAAGTCTACCTAAAATAGATTAAAAGATATTAGCGGTTCAATACCAATGTTTTAGGAATTATGACAAAAAAATGTTGATAATTAATGAAAAATCGTTTTGTGAAGTATACAAAGGCGGTTCTTCCAAGCCAATTGATATACAGCTGTCAACCCGATATTTCGAAAACCACAGACGTCTGTCCTACTTAAAGCATATCAGAATAACCTTCATTCATGGAGGTTTTAAGTCGTTTCGTCAGAAAATCGAAAAATATAAAAACTATTCAAAAATTTAGTTTTTTTCTTTATGCCCTGGTAAACTGGCAACACCAAAACGTCAGGACGCTATATCTGATAATTCAATAAAGCTAACTAAACTATCTTTCTCTGAGTGCAAACAGCAGATCTCTAACTAAAATAGCTTAAATGATATTAACGGTTCAATACCAACGTTTTTCAAGTAATGACTAAAATTGTTGATAATAAATGAAAATTCGTTTTGTGAAGTATACAAAGACGGTTCTTCCAAGCCAATTAATATACAGCTGTCAACCTGATATTTCTAAAAACGCAGACGTCTGTTCTACTGAAACCATATAAGAATAATCTACATTCATGGAGGTTTTAAGTCGTTTCGTCAGAAAATCGAAAAATATAAAAACTATTCAAAAATTTAGTTTTTTTCTTTTCGCTCTCGTAAGCTGGCAAAACCACAACGTCAGAACGCTTTATCTGAAATTGTAAAGAAGCTGCACAAATTATCTATCTCTGAGTGCAAACAGCAGAACTCTACCTAAAATAGCTTAAAAGATATTAGCGGTTGAATACCAATGTTTTAGGAATTATGACAAAAAATTGTTGATAATAAATGAAAATTCGTTTTGTGTAGTATACAAAGGCGGTTCATCCAAGCCAATTGATATACAGCTGTCAACCAGATATTTCGAAAACCACAGACGTCTGTTCTACTTAAACCATATCAGAATAACCTACATTCATGGAGGTTTTAAGTCGTTTCGTCAAAAAATCGAAAAATATAAAAACTATTCAAAAATATAGTTTTTTTTTTTTCGCCCTCGTAAACTGCCAACGCAAAAACGTCAGAACGCTATATCTGATAATTTAATAAAGCTAACTAAACTATCTTTCTCTGAGTGTAAACAGCAGAACTCTACCTAAAATAGATTAAAAGATATTAGCGGTTCAATACCAATGTTTTAGGAATTATGACAAAAAAATGTTGATAATTAATGAAAAATCGTTTTGTGAAGTATACAAAGGCGGTTCTTCCAAGCCAATTGATATACAGCTGTCAACCCGATCTTTCGAAAATTACAGACGTTTGTTCTACTTAAAGCATATCAGAATAACCTTCATTCATGGAGGTTTTAAGTCGTTTCGTCAGAAAATCGAAAAATATAAAAACTATTCAAAAATTTAGTTTTTTTTTCTCGCCCTCATAAACTGGCAACACCACAACGTCAGGACGCTATATCTGATAATTCAATAAAGCTAACTAAACTATCTTTCTCTGAGTGTAAACAGCAGATCTCTAACTAAAATAGCTTAAAAGATATTAACGGTTCAATACCAACGTTTTTCAAGTTATGACTAAAATTGTTGATAATAAATGAAAATTCGTTTTGTGAAGTATACAAAGGCGGTTCATCCAAGCCAATTGATATACAGCTGTCAACCCGATATTTCTAAAAACACAGACGTCTGTTCTAATGAAACCATATCAGAATAACCTTCATTCATGGAGGTTTTAAGTCGTTTCGTCAGAAAATCGAAAAATATAAAAACTATTCAAAAATTTAGTTTTTTTTTCTCGCCCTCATAAACTGGCAACACCACAACGTCAGGACGCTATATCTGATAATTCAATAAAGCTAACTAAACTATCTTTCTCTGAGTGTAAACAGCAGATCTCTAACTAAAATAGCTTAAAAGATATTAACGGTTCAATACCAACGTTTTTCAAGTTATGACTAAAATTGTTGATAATAAATGAAAATTCGTTTTGTGAAGTATACAAAGGCGGTTCATCCAAGCCAATTGATATACAGCTGTCAACCCGATATTTCTAAAAACACAGACGTCTGTTCTAATGAAACCATATCAGAATAACCTTCATTCATGGAGGTTTTAAGTCGTTTCGTCAAAAAATCGAAAAAAATAAAAACTATTCAAAAATTTAGTTTTTTTCTTCTTGCCCTGGTAAACTGGCAACACCACAACGTCAGGACGCTATATCTGATAATTTAATAAATCTAAGTAAACTATCTTTCTCTGAGTGTAAACAGCAGATCTCTAACTAAAATAGCTTAAAAGATATTAACGGTTCAATACCAACGTTTTTCAAGTTATGACTAAAATTGTTGATAATAAATGAAAATTCGTTTTGTGTAGTATACAAAGGCGGTTCTTCCAAGCCAATTGATATACAGCTGTCAACCAGATATTTCGAAAACCACAGACGTCTGTTCTACTTAAACCATATCAGAATAACCTACATTCATGGAGGTTTTAAGTCGTTTCGTCAAAAAATCGAAAAATATAAAAACTATACAAAAATATAGTTTTTTTTTTTTCGCCCTCGTAAACTGCCAACGCAAAAACGTCAGAACGCTATATCTGATAATTGAATAAAGCTAACTAAACTATCTTTCTCTGAGTGTAAACAGCAGAACTCTACCTAAAATAGATTTAAAGATATTAGCGGTTCAATACCAATGTTTTAGGAATTATGACAAAAAAATGTTGATAATTAATGAAAAATCGTTTTGTGAAGTATACAAAGGCGGTTCTTCCAAGCCAATTGATATACAGCTGTCAACCCGATCTTTCGAAAATTACAGACGTTTGTTCTACTTAAAGCATATCAGAATAACCTTCATTCATGGAGGTTTTAAGTCGTTTCGTCAGAAAATCGAAAAATATAAAAACTATTCAAAAATTTAGTTTTTTTTTCTCGCCCTCATAAACTGGCAACACCACAACGTCAGGACGCTATATCTGATAATTCAATAAAGCTAACTAAACTATCTTTCTCTGAGTGCAAACAGCAGATCTCTAACTAAAATAGCTTAAATGATATTAACGGTTCAATACCAACGTTTTTCAAGTAATGACTAAAATTGTTGATAATAAATGAAAATTCGTTTTGTGAAGTATACAAAGGCGGTTCTTCCAAGCCAATTAATATACAGCTGTCAACCTGATATTTCTAAAAACGCAGACGTCTGTTCTACTGAAACCATATAAGAATAATCTACATTCATGGAGGTTTTAAGTCGTTTCGTCAAAAAATCGAAAAATATAAAAACTATTCAAAAATTTAGTTTTTTTCTTTTCGCCCTCGTAAGCTGGCAAAACCACAACGTCAGAACGCTTTATCTGAAATTGTAAAGAAGCTGCACAAATTATCTATCTCTGAGTGCAAACAGCAGAACTCTACCTAAAATAGCTTAAAAGATATTAGCGGTTGAATACCAATGTTTTAGGAATTATGACAAAAAATTGTTGATAATAAATGAAAATTCGTTTTGTGTAGTATACAAAGGCGGTTCATCCAAGCCAATTGATATACAGCTGTCAACCAGATATTTCGAAAACCACAGACGTCTGTTCTACTTAAACCATATCAGAATAACCTACATTCATGGAGGTTTTAAGTCGTTTCGTCAAAAAATCAAAAAATATAAAAACTATTCAAAAATATAGTTTTTTTTTTTTTCGCCCTCGTAAACTGCCAACGCAAAAACGTCAGAACGCTATATCTGATAATTTAATAAAGCTAACTAAACTATCTTTCTCTGAGTGTAAACAGCAGAACTCTACCTAAAATAGATTAAAAGATATTAGCGGTTCAATACCAATGTTTTAGGAATTATGACAAAAAAATGTTGATAATTAATGAAAAATCGTTTTGTGAAGTATACAAAGGCGGTTCTTCCAAGCCAATTGATATACAGCTGTCAACCCGATCTTTCGAAAATTACAGACGTTTGTTCTACTTAAAGCATATCAGAATAACCTTCATTCATGGAGGTTTTAAGTCGTTTCGTCAGAAAATCGAAAAATATAAAAACTATTCAAAAATTTAGTTTTTTTTTTCTCGCCCTCATAAACTGGCAACACCACAACGTCAGGACGCTATATCTGATAATTCAATAAAGCTAACTAAACTATCTTTCTCTGAGTGCAAACAGCAGATCTCTAACTAAAATAGCTTAAATGATATTAACGGTTCAATACCAACGTTTTTCAAGTAATGACTAAAATTGTTGATAATAAATGAAAATTCGTTTTGTGAAGTATACAAAGGCGGTTCTTCCAAGCCAATTAATATACAGCTGTCAACCTGATATTTCTAAAAACGCAGACGTCTGTTCTACTGAAACCATATAAGAATAATCTACATTCATGGAGGTTTTAAGTCGTTTCGTCAAAAAATCGAAAAATATAAAAACTATTCAAAAATTTAGTTTTTTTCTTTTCGCCCTCGTAAACTGCCAACGCAAAAACGTCAGAACGCTATATCTGATAATTTAATAAAGCTAACTAAACTATCTTTCTCTGAGTGTAAACAGCAGAAGTCTACCTAAAATAGATTAAAAGATATTAGCGGTTCAATACCAATGTTTTAGGAATTATGACAAAAAAATGTTGATAATTAATGAAAAATCGTTTTGTGAAGTATACAAAGGCGGTTCTTCCAAGCCAATTGATATACAGCTGTCAACCCGATATTTCGAAAACCACAGACGTTTGTTCTACTTAAAGCATATCAGAATAACCTTCATTCATGGAGGTTTTAAGTCGTTTCGTCAGAAAATCGAAAAATATAAAAACTATTCAAAAATTTAGTTTTTTTTTCTCGCCCTCATAAACTGGCAACACCACAACGTCAGGACGTATATCTGATAATTTAATAAAGCTAAGTAAACTATCTTTCTCTGAGTGTAAACAGCAGATCTCTAACTAAAATAGCTTAAAAGATATTA
Organism: Metopolophium dirhodum; assembly: GCF_019925205.1. Classification (NCBI taxonomy): domain Eukaryota; kingdom Metazoa; phylum Arthropoda; class Insecta; order Hemiptera; family Aphididae; genus Metopolophium; species Metopolophium dirhodum. The sequence goes on from NC_083560.1 coordinate 150,814,642, forward strand.
ACGGTTCAATACCAACGTTTTTCAAGTTATGACTAAAATTGTTGATAATAAATGAAAATTCGTTTTGTGAAGTATACAAAGGCGGTTCATCCAAGCCAATTGATATACAGCTGTCAACCCGATATTTCTAAAAACACAGACGTCTGTTCTAATGAAACCATATCAGAATAACCTTCATTCATGGAGGTTTTAAGTCGTTTCGTCAAAAAATCGAAAAAAATAAAAACTATTCAAAAATTTAATTTTTTTCTTCTTGCCCTGGTAAACTGGCAACACCACAACGTCAGGACGCTATATCTGATAATTTAATAAATCTAAGTAAACTATCTTTCTCTGAGTGTAAACAGCAGATCTCTAACTAAAATAGCTTAAAAGATATTAACGGTTCAATACCAACGTTTTTCAAGTTATGACTAAAATTGTTGATAATAAATGAAAATTCGTTTTGTGTAGTATACAAAGGCGGTTCTTCCAAGCCAATTGATATACAGCTGTCAACCCGATATTTCGAAAACCACAGATGTCTGTTCTACTTAAACCATATCAGAATTACCTACATTCATGGAGGTTTTAAGTCGTTTCGTCAAAAAATCGAAAAATATAAAAACTATTCAAAAATTTAGTTTTTTTCTTCTTGCCCTGGTAAACTGGCAACACCACAACGTCAGGACGCTATATCTGAAAATTTAATAAAGCTAAGTAAACTATCTTTCTCTGAGTGTAAACAGCAGAACTCTACCTAAAATAGCTTAAAAGATATTAGCGGTTTAATACCAATGTTTTAGGAATTATGACAAAAAAATGTTGATAATTAATGAAAAATCGTTTTGTGAAGTATACAAAGGCGGTTCTTCCAAGTTAATTGATATACAGCTGTCAACCAGATATTTCGAAAACCACAGACGTCTGTTCTACTTAAACCATATCAGAATAACCTTCATTCATGGAGGTTTTAAGGCGTTTCGTCAGAAAATCGAAAAATATAAAAACTATTCAAAAAATTAGTTTTTTTCTTTTCGCCCTGGTAAACTGGCAACACCACAACGTCAGGATGCTATATCTGATAATTTAATAAAGCTAAGTAAACTATCTTTCTCTGAGTGTAAACAGCAGATCTCTAACTAAAATAGCTTAAAAGATATTAACGGTTCAATACCAACGTTTTTCAAGTTATGACTAAAATTGTTGATAATTAATGAAAATTCGTTTTGTGAAGTATACAAAGGCGGTTCATCCAAGCCAATTGATATACAGCTGTCAACCCGATATTTCTAAAAACACAGACGTCTGTTCTAATGAAACCATATCAGAATAACCTTCATTCATGGAGGTTTTAAGTCGTTTCGTCAAAAAATCGAAAAATATAAAAACTATTCAAAAAATTAGTTTTTTTCTTTTCGCCCTGGTAAACTGGCAACACCACAACGTCAGGACGCTATATCTGATAATTTAATAAAGCTAAGTAAACTATCTTTCTCTGAGTGCAAACAGCAGATCTCTAACTAAAATAGCTTAAATGATATTAACGGTTCAATACCAACGTTTTTCAAGTAATGACTAAAATTGTTGATAATAAATGAAAATTCGTTTTGTGAAGTATACAAAGGCGGTTCTTCCAAGCCAATTAATATACAGCTGTCAACCTGATATTTCTAAAAACGCAGACGTCTGTTCTACTGAAACCATATAAGAATAATCTACATTCATGGAGGTTTTAAGTCGTTTCGTCAAAAAATCGAAAAATATAAAAACTATTCAAAAATTTAGTTTTTTTTTCTCGCTCTCATAAACTGGCAACACCACAACGTGAGAACATTATATCTGAAATTGTAAAGAAGCTGCACAAATTATCTTTCTCTGAGTGCAAACAGCAGAACTCTACCTAAAATAGCTTAAAAGATATTAGCGGTTGAATACCAATGTTTTAGGAACTATGACAAAAAATTGTTGATAATAAATGAAAATTCGTTTTGTGTAGTATACAAAGGCGGTTCTTCCAAGCCAATTGATATACAGCTGTCAACCAGATATTTCGAAAACCACAGACGTCTGTTCTACTTAAACCATATCAGAATAACCTACATTCATGGAGGTTTTAAGTCGTTTCGTCAAAAAATCGAAAAATATAAAAACTATTCAAAAATATAGTTTTTTTTTTTTCGCCCTCGTAAACTGCCAACGCAAAAACGACAGAACACTATATCTGATAATTTAATAAAGCTAACTAAACTATCTTTCTCTGAGTGTAAACAGCAGAACTCTACCTAAAATAGATTAAAAGATATTAGCGGTTCAATACCAATGTTTTAGGAATTATGACAAAAAAATGTTGATAATTAATGAAAAATCGTTTTGTGAAGTATACAAAGGCGGTTCTTCCAAGCCAATTGATATACAGCTGTCAACCCGATCTTTCGAAAACCACAGACGTTTGTTCTACTTAAAGCATATCAGAATAACCTTCATTCATGGAGGTTTTAAGTCGTTTCGTCAGAAAATCGAAAAATATAAAAACTATTCAAAAATTTAGTTTTTTTCTTTATGCCCTGGTAAACTGGCAACACCAAAACGTCAGGACGCTATATCTGATAATTTAATAAAGCTAAGTAAGCTATCTTTCTCTGAGTGTAAACAGCAGATCTCTAACTAAAATAGCTTAAAAGATATTAACGGTTCAATACCAACGTTTTTCAAGTTATGACTAAAATTGTTGATAATAAATGAAAATTCGTTTTGTGAAGTATACAAAGGCGGTTCATCCAAGCCAATTGATATACAGCTGTCAACCCGATATTTCTAAAAACACAGACGTCTGTTCTAATGAAACCATATCAGAATAACCTTCATTCATGGAGGTTTTAAGTCGTTTCGTCAGAAAATCGAAAAATATAAAAACTATTCAAAAATTTAGTTTTTTTTTCTCGCCCTCATAAACTGGCAACACCACAACGTCAGGACGCTATATCTGATAATTCAATAAAGCTAACTAAACTATCTTTCTCTGAGTGCAAACAGCAGATCTCTAACTAAAATAGCTTAAATGATATTAACGGTTCAATACCAACGTTTTTCAAGTAATGACTAAAATTGTTGATAATAAATGAAAATTCGTTTTGTGAAGTATACAAAGGCGGTTCTTCCAAGCCAATTGATATACAGCTGTCAACCCGATATTTCTAAAAACACAGACGTTTGTTCTAATGAAACCATATGAGAATTACCTACATTCATGGAGGTTTTAAGGCGTTTCGTCAAAAAATCGAAAAATATAAAAACTATTCAAAAATTTAGTTTTTTTCTTTTCGCCCTGGTAAACTGGCAACACCACAACGTCAGGACGCTATATCTGATAATTTGATAAAGCTAAGTAAACTATCTTTCTCTGAGTGTAAACAGCAGAAAACTACCTAAAATAGCTTAAAAGATATTAGCGGTTCAATACCAATGTTTTAGGAATTATGACAAAAAAATGTTGATAATTAATGAAAAATCGTTTTGTGAAGTATACAAAGGCGGTTCTTCCAAGCCAATTGATATACAGCTGTCAACCCGATCTTTCGAAAACCACAGACGTTTGTTCTACTTAAAGCATATCAGAATAACCTTCATTCATGGAGGTTTTAAGTCGTTTCGTCAGAAAATCGAAAAATATAAAAACTATTCAAAAAATTAGTTTTTTTCTTTTCGCCCTGGTAAACTGGCAACACCACAACGTCAGGATGCTATATCTGATAATTTAATAAAGCTAAGTAAACTATCTTTCTCTGAGTGTAAACAGCAGATCTCTAACTAAAATAGCTTAAAAGATATTAACGGTTCAATACCAACGTTTTTCAAGTTATGACTAAAATTGTTGATAATTAATGAAAATTCGTTTTGTGAAGTATACAAAGGCGGTTCATCCAAGCCAATTGATATACAGCTGTCAACCCGATATTTCTAAAAACACAGACGTCTGTTCTAATGAAACCATATCAGAATAACCTTCATTCATGGAGGTTTTAAGTCGTTTCGTCAAAAAATCGAAAAATATAAAAACTATTCAAAAAATTAGTTTTTTTCTTTTCGCCCTGGTAAACTGGCAACACCACAACGTCAGGACGCTATATCTGATAATTTAATAAAGCTAAGTAAACTATCTTTCTCTGAGTGCAAACAGCAGATCTCTAACTAAAATAGCTTAAATGATATTAACGGTTCAATACCAACGTTTTTCAAGTTATGACTAAAATTGTTGATAATAAATGAAAATTCGTTTTGTGAAGTATACAAAGGCGGTTCTTCCAAGCCAATTAATATACAGCTGTCAACCTGATATTTCTAAAAACGCAGACGTCTGTTCTACTGAAACCATATAAGAATAATCTACATTCATGGAGGTTTTAAGTCGTTTCGTCAAAAAATCGAAAAATATAAAAACTATTCAAAAATTTAGTTTTTTTTTCTCGCCCTCATAAACTGGCAACACCACAACGTGAGAACGCTATATCTGAAATTGTAAAGAAGCTGCACAAATTATCTTTCTCTGAGTGCAAACAGCAGAACTCTACCTAAAATAGCTTAAAAGATATTAGCGGTTGAATACCAATGTTTTAGGAACTATGACAAAAAATTGTTGATAATAAATGAAAATTCGTTTTGTGTAGTATACAAAGGCGGTTCTTCCAAGCCAATTGATATACAGCTGTCAACCAGATATTTCGAAAACCACAGACGTCTGTTCTACTTAAACCATATCAGAATAACCTACATTCATGGAGGTTTTAAGTCGTTTCGTCAAAAAATCGAAAAATATAAAAACTATTCAAAAATATAGTTTTTTTTTTTTCGCCCTCGTAAACTGCCAACGCAAAAACGACAGAACACTATATCTGATAATTTAATAAAGCTAACTAAACTATCTTTCTCTGAGTGTAAACAGCAGAACTCTACCTAAAATAGATTAAAAGATATTAGCGGTTCAATACCAATGTTTTAGGAATTATGACAAAAAAATGTTGATAATTAATGAAAAATCGTTTTGTGAAGTATACAAAGGCGGTTCTTCCAAGCCAATTGATATACAGCTGTCAACCCGATCTTTCGAAAACCACAGACGTTTGTTCTACTTAAAGCATATCAGAATAACCTTCATTCATGGAGGTTTTAAGTCGTTTCGTCAGAAAATCGAAAAATATAAAAACTATTCAAAAATTTAGTTTTTTTCTTTATGCCCTGGTAAACTGGCAACACCAAAACGTCAGGACGCTATATCTGATAATTTAATAAAGCTAAGTAAGCTATCTTTCTCTGAGTGTAAACAGCAGATCTCTAACTAAAATAGCTTAAAAGATATTAACGGTTCAATACCAACGTTTTTCAAGTTATGACTAAAATTGTTGATAATAAATGAAAATTCGTTTTGTGAAGTATACAAAGGCGGTTCATCCAAGCCAATTGATATACAGCTGTCAACCCGATATTTCTAAAAACACAGACGTCTGTTCTAATGAAACCATATCAGAATAACCTTCATTCATGGAGGTTTTAAGTCGTTTCGTCAGAAAATCGAAAAATATAAAAACTATTCAAAAATTTAGTTTTTTTTTCTCGCCCTCATAAACTGGCAACACCACAACGTCAGGACGCTATATCTGATAATTCAATAAAGCTAACTAAACTATCTTTCTCTGAGTGCAAACAGCAGATCTCTAACTAAAATAGCTTAAATGATATTAACGGTTCAATACCAACGTTTTTCAAGTAATGACTAAAATTGTTGATAATAAATGAAAATTCGTTTTGTGAAGTATACAAAGGCGGTTCTTCCAAGCCAATTGATATACAGCTGTCAACCCGATATTTCTAAAAACACAGACGTTTGTTCTAATGAAACCATATGAGAATTACCTACATTCATGGAGGTTTTAAGGCGTTTCGTCAAAAAATCGAAAAATATAAAAACTATTCAAAAATTTAGTTTTTTTCTTTTCGCCCTGGTAAACTGGCAACACCACAACGTCAGGACGCTATATCTGATAATTTGATAAAGCTAAGTAAACTATCTTTCTCTGAGTGTAAACAGCAGAAAACTACCTAAAATAGCTTAAAAGATATTAGCGGTTCAATACCAATGTTTTAGGAATTATGACAAAAAAATGTTGATAATTAATGAAAAATCGTTTTGTGAAGTATACAAAGGCGGTTCTTCCAAGCCAATTGATATACAGCTGTCAACCCGATCTTTCGAAAACCACAGACGTTTGTTCTACTTAAAGCATATCAGAATAACCTTCATTCATGGAGGTTTTAAGTCGTTTCGTCTGAAAATCGAAAAATATAAAAACTATTCAAAAAATTAGTTTTTTTCTTTTCGCCCTGGTAAACTGGCAACACCACAACGTCAGGATGCTATATCTGATAATTTAATAAAGCTAAGTAAACTATCTTTCTCTGAGTGTAAACAGCAGATCTCTAACTAAAATAGCTTAAAAGATATTAACGGTTCAATACCAACGTTTTTCAAGTTATGACTAAAATTGTTGATAATAAATGAAAATTCGTTTTGTGAAGTATACAAAGGCGGTTCATCCAAGCCAATTGATATACAGCTGTCAACCCGATATTTCTAAAAACACAGACGTCTGTTCTAATGAAACCATATCAGAATAACCTTCATTCATGGAGGTTTTAAGTCGTTTCGTCAGAAAATCGAAAAATATAAAAACTATTCAAAAATTTAGTTTTTTTTTCTCGCCCTCATAAACTGGCAACACCACAACGTCAGGACGCTATATCTGATAATTCAATAAAGCTAACTAAACTATCTTTCTCTGAGTGCAAACAGCAGATCTCTAACTAAAATAGCTTAAATGATATTAACGGTTCAATACCAACGTTTTTCAAGTAATGACTAAAATTGTTGATAATAAATGAAAATTCGTTTTGTGAAGTATACAAAGGCGGTTCTTCCAAGCCAATTGATATACAGCTGTCAACCCGATATTTCTAAAAACACAGACGTTTGTTCTAATGAAACCATATGAGAATTACCTACATTCATGGAGGTTTTAAGGCGTTTCGTCAAAAAATCGAAAAATATAAAAACTATTCAAAAATTTAGTTTTTTTCTTTTCGCCCTGGTAAACTGGCAACACCACAACGTCAGGACGCTATATCTGATAATTTGATAAAGCTAAGTAAACTATCTTTCTCTGAGTGTAAACAGCAGAAAACTACCTAAAATAGCTTAAAAGATATTAGCGGTTCAATACCAATGTTTTAGGAATTATGACAAAAAAATGTTGATAATTAATGAAAAATCGTTTTGTGAAGTATACAAAGGCGGTTCTTCCAAGCCAATTGATATACAGCTGTCAACCCGATCTTTCGAAAACCACAGACGTTTGTTCTACTTAAAGCATATCAGAATAACCTTCATTCATGGAGGTTTTAAGTCGTTTCGTCAGAAAATCGAAAAATATAAAAACTATTCAAAAAATTAGTTTTTTTCTTTTCGCCCTGGTAAACTGGCAACACCACAACGTCAGGATGCTATATCTGATAATTTAATAAAGCTAAGTAATCTATCTTTCTCTGAGTGTAAACAGCAGATCTCTAACTAAAATAGCTTAAAAGATATTAACGGTTCAATACCAACGTTTTTCAAGTTATGACTAAAATTGTTGATAATTAATGAAAATTCGTTTTGTGAAGTATACAAAGGCGGTTCATCCAAGCCAATTGATATACAGCTGTCAACCCGATATTTCTAAAAACACAGACGTCTGTTCTAATGAAACCATATCAGAATAACCTTCATTCATGGAGGTTTTAAGTCGTTTCGTCAAAAAATCGAAAAATATAAAAACTATTCAAAAAATTAGTTTTTTTCTTTTCGCCCTGGTAAACTGGCAACACCACAACGTCAGGACGCTATATCTGATAATTTAATAAAGCTAAGTAAACTATCTTTCTCTGAGTGCAAACAGCAGATCTCTAACTAAAATAGCTTAAATGATATTAACGGTTCAATACCAACGTTTTTCAAGTAATGACTAAAATTGTTGATAATAAATGAAAATTCGTTTTGTGAAGTATACAAAGGCGGTTCTTCCAAGCCAATTAATATACAGCTGTCAACCTGATATTTCTAAAAACGCAGACGTCTGTTCTACTGAAACCATATAAGAATAATCTACATTCATGGAGGTTTTAAGTCGTTTCGTCAAAAAATCGAAAAATATAAAAACTATTCAAAAATTTAGTTTTTTTCTTTTCGCCCTCGTAAGCTGGCAAAACCACAACGTGAGAACGCTATATCTGAAATTGTAAAGAAGCTGCACAAATTATCTTTCTCTGAGTGCAAACAGCAGAACTCTACCTAAAATAGCTTAAAAGATATTAGCGGTTGAATACCAATGTTTTAGGAATTATGACAAAAAATTGTTGATAATAAATGAAAATTCGTTTTGTGTAGTATACAAAGGCGGTTCTTCCAAGCCAATTGATATACAGCTGTCAACCAGATATTTCGAAAACCACAGACGTCTGTTCTACTTAAACCATATCAGAATAACCTACATTCATGGAGGTTTTAAGGCGTTTCGTCAAAAAATCGAAAAATATAAAAACTATTCAAAAATTTAGTTTTTTTCTTTTCGCCCTGGTAAACTGGCAACACCACAACGTCAGGACGCTATATCTGATAATTTGATAAAGCTAAGTAAACTATCTTTCTCTGAGTGTAAACAGCAGAACTCTACCTAAAATAGATTAAAAGATATTAGCGGTTCAATACCAATGTTTTAGGAATTATGACAAAAAAATGTTGATAATTAATGAAAAATCGTTTTGTGAAGTATACAAAGGCGGTTCTTCCAAGCCAATTGATATACAGCTGTCAACCCGATATTTCGAAAACCACAGACGTCTGTTCTACTTAAAGCATATCAGAATAACCTTCATTCATGGAGGTTTTAAGTCGTTTCGTCAGAAAATCGAAAAATATAAAAACTATTCAAAAATTTAGTTTTTTTCTTTATGCCCTGGTAAACTGGCAACACCAAAACGTCAGGACGCTATATCTGATAATTTAATAAAGCTAAGTAAACTATCTTTCTCTGAGTGTAAACAGCAGATCTCTAACTAAAATAGCTTAAAAGATATTAACGGTTCAATACCAACGTTTTTCAAGTTATGACTAAAATTGTTGATAATAAATGAAAATTCGTTTTGTGAAGTTTACAAAGGCGGTTCATCCAAGCCAATTGATATACAGCTGTCAACCCGATATTTCTAAAAACACAGACATCTGTTCTAATGAAACCATATCAGAATAACCTTCATTCATGGAGGTTTTAAGTCGTTTCGTCAGAAAATCGAAAAATATAAAAACTATTCAAAAATTTAGTTTTTTTCTTTTCGCCCTCGTAAGCTGGCAAAACCACAACGTGAGAACGCTATATCTGAAATTGTAAAGAAGCTGCACAAATTATCTTTCTCTGAGTGCAAACAGCAGAACTCTACCTAAAATAGCTTAAATGATATTAGCGGTTGAATACCAATGTTTTAGGAATTATGACAAAAAATTGTTGATAATAAATGAAAATTCGTTTTGTGTAGTATACAAAGGCGGTTCTTCCAAGCCAATTGATATACAGCTGTCAACCAGATATTTCGAAAACCACAGACGTCTGTTCTACTTAAACCATATCAGAATAACCTACATTCATGGAGGTTTTAAGTCGTTTCGTCAAAAAAATCGAAAAATATAAAAACTATTCAAAAATATAGTTTTTTTTTTTTCGCCCTCGTAAACTGCCAACGCAAAAACGTCAGAACGCTATATCTGATAATTTAATAAAGCTAACTAAACTATCTTTCTCTGAGTGTAAACAGCAGAACTCTACCTAAAATAGATTAAAAGATATTAGCGGTTCAATACCAATGTTTTAGGAATTATGACAAAAAAATGTTGATAATTAATGAAAAATCGTTTTGTGAAGTATACAAAGGCGGTTCTTCCAAGCTAATTGATATACAGCTGTCAACCCATTATTTCGAAAACCACAGACGTCTGTTCTACTTAAAGCATATCAGAATAACCTTCATTCATGGAGGTTTTAAGTCGTTTCGTCAGAAAATCGAAAAATATAAAAACTATTCAAAAAATTAGTTTTTTTCTTTTCGCCCTGGTAAACTGGCAACACCACAACGTCAGGACGCTATATCTGATAATTTAATAAAGCTAAGTAAACTATCTTTCTCTGAGTGTAAACAGCAGATCTCTAACTAAAATAGCTTAAAAGATATTAACGGTTCAATACCAACGTTTTTCAAGTTATGACTAAAATTGTTGATAATAAATGAAAATTCGTTTTGTGAAGTATACAAAGGCGGTTCATCCAAGCCAATTGATATACAGCTGTCAACCCGATATTTCTAAAAACACAGACATCTGTTCTAATGAAACCATATCAGAATAACCTTCATTCATGGAGGTTTTAAGTCGTTTCGTCAGAAAATCGAAAAATATAAAAACTATTCAAAAATTTAGTTTTTTTTTCTCGCCCTCATAAACTGGCAACACCACAACGTCAGGACGCTATATCTGATAATTCAATAAAGCTAACTAAACTATCTTTCTCTGAGTGCAAACAGCAGATCTCTAACTAAAATAGCTTAAATGATATTAACGGTTCAATACCAACGTTTTTCAAGTAATGACTAAAATTGTTGATAATAAATGAAAATTCGTTTTGTGAAGTATACAAAGGCGGGTTCTTCCAAGCCAATTGATATACAGCTGTCAACCCGATATTTCTAAAAACACAGACATCTGTTCTAATGAAACCATATCAGAATAACCTTCATTCATGGAGGTTTTAAGTCGTTTCGTCAGAAAATCGAAAAATATAAAAACTATTCAAAAATTTAGTTTTTTTCTTTTCGCCCTCGTAAGCTGGCAAAACCACAACGTGAGAACGCTGTATCTGAAATTGTAAAGAAGCTGCACAAATTATCTTTCTCTGAGTGTAAACAGCAGAACTCTACCTAAAATAGCTTAAAAGATATTAGCGGTTGAATACCAATGTTTTAGGAATTATGACAAAAAATTGTTGATAATAAATGAAAATTCGTTTTGTGTAGTATACAAAGGCGGTTCTTCCAAGCCAATTGATATACAGCTGTCAACCAGATATTTCGAAAACCACAGACGTCTGTTCTACTTAAACCATATCAGAATAACCTACATTCATGGAGGTTTTAAGTCGTTTCGTCAAAAATCGAAAAATATAAAAACTATTCAAAAATATAGTTTTTTTTTTTTCGCCCTCGTAAACTGCCAACGCAAAAACGTCAGAACGCTATATCTGATAATTTAATAAAGCTAACTAAACTATCTTTCTCTGAGTGTAAACAGCAGAAAACTACCTAAAATAGCTTAAAAGATATTAGCGGTTCAATACCAATGTTTTAGGAATTATGACAAAAAAAATGTTGATAATTAATGAAAAATCGTTTTGTGAAGTATACAAAGGCGGTTCTTCCAAGCCAATTGATATACAGCTGTCAACCCGATCTTTCGAAAACCACAGACGTTTGTTCTACTTAAAGCATATCAGAATAACCTTCATTCATGGAGGTTTTAAGTCGTTTCGTCAGAAAATCGAAAAATATAAAAACTATTCAAAAAATTAGTTTTTTTCTTTTCGCCCTGGTAAACTGGCAACACCACAACGTCAGGACGCTATATCTGATAATTTAATAAAGCTAAGTAAACTATCTTTCTCTGAGTGTAAACAGCAGATCTCTAACTAAAATAGCTTCAAAGATATTAACGGTTCAATACAAACGTTTTTCAAGTTATGACTAAAATTGTTGATAATAAATGAAAATTCGTTATGTGAAGTATACAAAGGCGGTTCATCCAAGCCAATTGATATACAGCTGTCAACCCGATATTTCTAAAAACACAGACATCTGTTCTAATGAAACCATATCAGAATAACCTTCATTCATGGAGGTTTTAAGTCGTTTCGTCAGAAAATCGAAAAATATAAAAACTATTCAAAAATTTAGTTTTTTTTTCTCGCCCTCATAAACTGGCAACACCACAACGTCAGGACGCTATATCTGATAATTCAATAAAGCTAACTAAACTATCTTTCTCTGAGTGCAAACAGCAGATCTCTAACTAAAATAGCTTAAATGATATTAACGGTTCAATACCAACGTTTTTCAAGTAATGACTAAAATTGTTGATATTAAATGAAAATTCGTTTTGTGAAGTATACAAAGGCGGTTCTTCCAAGCCAATTGATATACAGCTGTCAACCCGATATTTCTAAAAACACAGACGTTTGTTCTAATGAAACCATATGAGAATTACCTACAATCATGGAGGTTTTAAGGCGTTTCGTCAAAAAATCGAAAAATATAAAAACTATTCAAAAATTTAGTTTTTTTTCTTTTCGCCCTGGTAAACTGGCAACACCACAACGTCAGGACGCTATATCTGATAATTTGATAAAGCTAAGTAAACTATCTTTCTCTGAGTGTAAACAGCAGAAAACTACCTAAAATAGCTTAAAAGATATTAGCGGTTCAATACCAATGTTTTAGGAATTATGACAAAAAAATGTTGATAATTAATGAAAAATCGTTTTGTGAAGTATACAAAGGCGGTTCTTCCAAGCCAATTGATATACAGCTGTCAACCCGATCTTTCGAAAACCACAGACGTTTGTTCTACTTAAAGCATATCAGAATAACCTTCATTCATGGAGGTTTTAAGTCGTTTCGTCAGAAAATCGAAAAATATAAAAACTATTCAAAAAATTAGTTTTTTTCTTTTCGCCCTGGTAAACTGGCAACACCACAACGTCAGGACGCTATATCTGATAATTTAATAAAGCTAAGTAAACTATCTTTCTCTGAGTGTAAACAGCAGATCTCTAACTAAAATAGCTTAAAAGATATTAACGGTTCAATACCAACGTTTTTCAAGTTATGACTAAAATTGTTGATAATAAATGAAAATTCGTTTTGTGAAGTATACAAAGGCGGTTCTTCCAAGCCAATTAATATACAGCTGTCAACCTGATATTTCTAAAAACGCAGACGTCTGTTCTACTGAAACCATATAAGAATAATCAACATTCATGGAGGTTTTAAGTCGTTTCGTCAAAAAATCGAAAAATATAAAAACTATTCAAAAATTTAGTTTTTTTCTTTTCGCCCTCGAAGGCTGGCAAAACCACAACGTGAGAACGCTATATCTGAAATTGTAAAGAAGCTGCACAAATTATCTTTCTCTGAGTGCAAACAGCAGAACTCTACCTAAAATAGCTTAAAAGATATTAGCGGTTGAATACCAATGTTTTAGGAATTATGACAAAAAATTGTTGATAATAAATGAAAATTCGTTTTGTGTAGTATACAAAGGCGGTTCTTCCAAGCCAATTGATATACAGCTGTCAACCAGATATTTCGAAAACCACAGACGTCTGTTCTACTTAAACCATATCAGAATAACCTACATTCATGGAGGTTTTAAGTCGTTTCGTCAAAAAATCGAAAAATATAAAAACTATTCAAAAATATAGTTTTTTTTTTTTCGACCTCGTAAACTGCCAACGCAAAAACGTCAGAACGCTATATCTGATAATTTAATAAAGCTAACTAAACTATCTTTCTCTGAGTGTAAACAGCAGAACTCTACCTAAAATAGATTAAAAGATATTAGCGGTTCAATACCAATGTTTTAGGAATTATGACAAAAAAATGTTGATAATTAATGAAAAATCGTTTTGTGAAGTATACAAAGGCGGTTCTTCCAAGCCAATTGATATACAGCTGTCAACCCGATATTTCGAAAACCACAGACGTCTGTTCTACTTAAAGCATATCAGAATAACCTTCATTCATGGAGGTTTTAAGTCGTTTCGTCAGAAAATCGAAAAATATAAAAACTATTCAAAAATTTAGTTTTTTTCTTTATGCCCTGGTAAACTGGCAACACCAAAACGTCAGGACGCTATATCTGATAATTTAATAAAGCTAAGTAAACTATCTTTCTCTGAGTGTAAACAGCAGATCTCTAACTAAAATAGCTTAAAAGATATTAACGGTTCAATACCAACGTTTTTCAAGTTATGACTAAAATTGTTGATAATAAATGAAAATTCGTTTTGTGAAGTATACAAAGGCGGTTCATCCAAGCCAATTGATATACAGCTGTCAACCCGATATTTCTAAAAACACAGACATCTGTTCTAATGAAACCATATCAGAATAACCTTCATTCATGGAGGTTTTAAGTCGTTTCGTCAGAAAATCGAAAAATATAAAAACTATTCAAAAATTTAGTTTTTTTTTTCTCGCCCTCATAAACTGGCAACACCACAACGTCAGGACGCTATATCTGATAATTCAATAAAGCTAAGTAAACTATCTTTCTCTGAGTGTAAACAGCAGAAAACTACCTAAAATAGCTTAAAAGATATTAGCGGTTCAATACCAATGTTTTAGGAATTATGACAAAAAAATGTTGATAATTAATGAAAAATCGTTTGGTGAAGTATACAAAGGCGGTTCTTCCAAGCCAATTGATATACAGCTGTCAACCCGATCTTTCGAAAACCACAGACGTTTGTTCTACTTAAAGCATATCAGAATAACCTTCATTCATGGAGGTTTTAAGTCGTTTCGTCAGAAAATCGAAAAATATAAAAACTATTCAAAAAATTAGTTTTTTTCTTTTCGCCCTGGTAAACTGGCAACACCACAACGTCAGGACGCTATATCTGATAATTTGATAAAGCTAAGTAAACTATCTTTCTCTGAGTGTAAACAGCAGAAAACTACCTAAAATAGCTTAAAAGATATTAGCGGTTCAATACCAATGTTTTAGGAATTATGACAAAAAAATGTTGATAATTAATGAAAAATCGTTTTGTGAAGTATACAAAGGCGGTTCTTCCAAGCCAATTGATATACAGCTGTCAACCCGATCTTTCGAAAACCACAGACGTTTGTTCTACTTAAAGCATATCAGAATAACCTTCATTCATGGAGGTTTTAAGTCGTTTCGTCAGAAAATCGAAAAATATAAAAACTATTCAAAAAATTAGTTTTTTTCTTTTCGCCCTGGTAAACTGGCAACACCACAACGTCAGGACGCTATATCTGATAATTTAATAAAGCTAAGTAAACTATCTTTCTCTGAGTGTAAACAGCAGATCTCTAACTAAAATAGCTTAAAAGATATTAACGGTTCAATACAAACGTTTTTCAAGTTATGACTAAAATTGTTGATAATAAATGAAAATTCGTTTTGTGAAGTATACAAAGGCGTTCATCCAAGCCAATTGATATACAGCTGTCAACCCGATATTTCTAAAAACACAGACATCTGTTCAAATGAAACCATATCAGAATAACCTTCATTCATGGAGGTTTTAAGTCGTTTCGTCAGAAAATCGAAAAATATAAAAACTATTCAAAAATTTAGTTTTTTTCTTTTTCGCCCTCGTAAGCTGGCAAAACCACAACGTGAGAACGCTATATCTGAAATTGTAAAGAAGCTGCACAAATTATCTTTCTCTGAGTGCAAACAGCAGAACTCTACCTAAAATAGCTTAAAAGATATTAGCGGTTGAATACCAATGTTTTAGGAATTATGACAAAAAATTGTTGATAATAAATGAAAATTCGTTTTGTGTAGTATACAAAGGCGGTTCTTCCAAGCCAATTGATATACAGCTGTCAACCCGATCTTTCGAAAACCACAGACGTTTGTTCTACTTAAAGCATATCAGAATAACCTTCATTCATGGAGGTTTTAAGTCGTTTCGTCAGAAAAATCGAAAAATATAAAAACTATTCAAAAAATTAGTTTTTTTTTTTTTCGCCCTCGTAAACTGCCAACGCAAAAACGTCAGAACGCTATATCTGATAATTTAATAAAGCTAACTAACTATCTTTCTCTGAGTGTAAACAGCAGAACTCTACCTAAAATAGATTAAAAGATATTAGCGGTTCAATACCAATGTTTTTAGGAATTATGACAAAAAAATGTTGATAATTAATGAAAAATCGTTTTGTGAAGTATACAAAGGCGGTTCTTCCAAGCCAATTGATATACAGGCTGTCAACCCGATATTTCGAAAACCACAGACGTCTGTTCTACTTAAAGCATATCAGAATAACCTTCATTCATGGAGGTTTTAAGTCGTTTCGTCAGAAAATCGAAAAATATAAAAACTATTCAAAAATTTAGTTTTTTTCTTTTCGCCCTCGTAAGCTGGCAAAACCACAACGTGAGAACGCTATATCTGAATTTGTAAAGAAGCTGCACAAATTATCTTTCTCTGAGTGCAAACAGCAGAACTCTACCTAAAATAGCTTAAAAGATATTAGCGGTTGAATACCAATGTTTTAGGAATTATGACAAAAATTGTTGATAATAAATGAAAATTCGTTTTGTGTAGTATACAAAGGCGGTTCTTCCAAGCCAATTGATATACAGCTGTCAACCAGATATTTCGAAAACCACAGACGTCTGTTCTACTTAAACCATATCAGAATAACCTACATTCATGGAGGTTTTAAGTCGTTTCGTCAAAAATCGAAAAATATAAAAACTATTCAAAAATATAGTTTTTTTTTTTTCGCCCTCGTAAACTGCCAACGCAAAACGTCAGAACGCTATATCTGATAATTTAATAAAGCTAACTAAACTATCTTTCTCTGAGTGTAAACAGCAGAACTCTACCTAAAATAGATTAAAAGATATTAGCGGTTCAATACCAATGTTTTAGGAATTATGACAAAAAAATGTTGATAATTAATGAAAAATCGTTTTGTGAAGTATACAAAGGCGGTTCTTCCAAGCTAATTGAGTATACAGCTGTCAACCCATTATTTCGAAAACCACAGACGTCTGTTCTACTTAAAGCATATCAGAATAACCTTCATTCATGGAGGTTTTAAGTCGTTTCGTCAGAAAATCGAAAAATATAAAAACTATTCAAAAAATTAGTTTTTTTTCTTTTCGCCCTGGTAAACTGGCAACACCACAACGTCAGGACGCTATATCTGATAATTTAATAAAGCTAAGTAAACTATCTTTCTCTGAGTGTAAACAGCAGATCTCTAACTAAAATAGCTTAAAAGATATTAACGGTTCAATACCAACGTTTTTCAAGTTATGACTAAAATTGTTGATAATAAATGAAAATTCGTTTTGTGAAGTATACAAAGGCGGTTCATCCAAGCCAATTGATATACAGCTGTCAACCCGATATTTCTAAAAACACAGACATCTGTTCTAATGAAACCATATCAGAATAACCTTCATTCATGGAGGTTTTAAGTCGTTTCGTCAGAAAATCGAAAAATATAAAAACTATTCAAAAATTTAGTTTTTTTTCTCGCCCTCATAAACTGGCAACACCACAACGTCAGGACGCTATATATTTTAAATTTGATAAAGCTAAGTAAACTATCTTTCTCTGAGTGTAAACAGCAGAAAACTACCTAAAATAGCTTAAAAGATATTAGCGGTTCAATACCAATGTTTTAGGAATTATGACAAAAAAATGTTGATAATTAATGAAAAATCGTTTTGTGAAGTATACAAAGGCGGTTCTTCCAAGCCAATTGATATACAGCTGTCAACCCGATCTTTCGAAAACCACAGACGTTTGTTCTACTTAAAGCATATCAGAATAACCTTCATTCATGGAGGTTTTAAGTCGTTTCGTCAGAAAATCGAAAAATATAAAAACTATTCAAAAAATTAGTTTTTTTCTTTTCGCCCTGGTAAACTGGCAACACCACAACGTCAGGACGCTATATCTGATAATTTAATAAAGCTAAGTAAACTATCTTTCTCTGAGTGTAAACAGCAGATCTCTAACTAAAATAGCTTCAAAGATATTAACGGTTCAATACAAACGTTTTTCAAGTTATGACTAAAATTGTTGATAATAAATGAAAATTCGTTATGTGAAGTATACAAAGGCGGTTCATCCAAGCCAATTGATATACAGCTGTCAACCCGATATTTCTAAAAACACAGACATCTGTTCTAATGAAACCATATCAGAATAACCTTCATTCATGGAGGTTTTAAGTCGTTTCGTCAGAAAATCGAAAAATATAAAAACTATTCAATAATTTAGTTTTTTTTTCTCGCCCTCATAAACTGGCAACACCACAACGTCAGGACGCTATATCTGATAATTCAATAAAGCTAACTAAACTATCTTTCTCTGAGTGCAAACAGCAGATCTCTAACTAAAATAGCTTAAATGATATTAACGGTTCAATACCAACGTTTTTCAAGTAATGACTAAAATTGTTGATATTAAATGAAAATTCGTTTTGTGAAGTATACAAAGGCGGTTCTTCCAAGCCAATTGATATACAGCTGTCAACCCGATATTTCTAAAAACACAGACGTTTGTTCTAATGAAACCATATGAGAATTACCTACAATCATGGAGGTTTTAAGGCGTTTCGTCAAAAAATCGAAAAATATAAAAACTATTCAAAAATTTAGTTTTTTTCTTTTCGCCCTGGTAAACTGGCAACACCACAACGTCAGGACGCTATATCTGATAATTTGATAAAGCTAAGTAAACTATCTTTCTCTGAGTGTAAACAGCAGATCTCTAACTAAAATAGCTTAAAAGATATTAACGGTTCAATACCAACGTTTTTCAAGTTATGACTAAAATTGTTGATAATAAATGAAAATTCGTTTTGTGAAGTATACAAAGGCGGTTCTTCCAAGCCAATTAATATACAGCTGTCAACCTGATATTTCTAAAAACGCAGACGTCTGTTCTACTGAAACCATATAAGAATAATCAACATTCATGGAGGTTTTAAGTCGTTTCGTCAAAAAATCGAAAAATATAAAAACTATTCAAAAATTTAGTTTTTTTCTTTTCGCCCTCGAAGGCTGGCAAAACCACAACGTGAGAACGCTATATCTGAAATTGTAAAGAAGCTGCACAAATTATCTTTCTCTGAGTGCAAACAGCAGAACTCTACCTAAAATAGCTTAAAAGATATTAGCGGTTGAATACCAATGTTTTAGGAATTATGACAAAAAATTGTTGATAATAAATGAAAATTCGTTTTGTGTAGTATACAAAGGCGGTTCTTCCAAGCCAATTGATATACAGCTGTCAACCAGATATTTCGAAAACCACAGACGTCTGTTCTACTTAAACCATATCAGAATAACCTACATTCATGGAGGTTTTAAGTCGTTTCGTCAAAAAATCGAAAAATATAAAAACTATTCAAAAATATAGTTTTTTTTTTTTCGCCCTCGTAAACTGCCAACGCAAAAACGTCAGAACGCTATATCTGATAATTTAATAAAGCTAACTAAACTATCTTTCTCTGAGTGTAAACAGCAGAACTCTACCTAAAATAGATTAAAAGATATTAGCGGTTCAATACCAATGTTTTAGGAATTATGACAAAAAAATGTTGATAATTAATGAAAAATCGTTTTGTGAAGTATACAAAGGCGGTTCTTCCAAGCCAATTGATATACAGCTGTCAACCCGATATTTCGAAAACCACAGACGTCTGTTCTACTTAAAGCATATCAGAATAACCTTCATTCATGGAGGTTTTAAGTCGTTTCGTCAGAAAATCGAAAAATATAAAAACTATTCAAAAATTTAGTTTTTTTCTTTTCGCCCTCGTAAGCTGGCAAAACCACAACGTGAGAACGCTATATCTGAATTTGTAAAGAAGCTGCACAAATTATCTTTCTCTGAGTGCAAACAGCAGAACTCTACCTAAAATAGCTTAAAAGATATTAGCGGTTGAATACCAATGTTTTAGGAATTATGACAAAAAATTGTTGATAATAAATGAAAATTCGTTTTGTGTAGTATACAAAGGCGGTTCTTCCAAGCCAATTGATATACAGCTGTCAACCAGATATTTCGAAAACCACAGACGTCTGTTCTACTTAAACCATATCAGAATAACCTACATTCATGGAGGTTTTAAGTCGTTTCGTCAAAAAATCGAAAAATATAAAAACTATTCAAAAATATAGTTTTTTTTTTTTCGCCCTCGTAAACTGCCAACGCAAAAACGTCAGAACGCTATATCTGATAATTTAATAAAGCTAACTAAACTATCTTTCTCTGAGTGTAAACAGCAGAACTCTACCTAAAATAGATTAAAAGATATTAGCGGTTCAATACCAATGTTTTAGGAATTATGACAAAAAAATGTTGATAATTAATGAAAAATCGTTTTGTGAAGTATACAAAGGCGGTTCTTCCAAGCTAATTGATATACAGCTGTCAACCCATTATTTCGAAAACCACAGACGTCTGTTCTACTTAAAGCATATCAGAATAACCTTCATTCATGGAGGTTTTAAGTCGTTTCGTCAGAAAATCGAAAAATATAAAAACTATTCAAAAAATTAGTTTTTTTCTTTTCGCCCTGGTAAACTGGCAACACCACAACGTCAGGACGCTATATCTGATAATTTAATAAAGCTAAGTAAACTATCTTTCTCTGAGTGTAAACAGCAGATCTCTAACTAAAATAGCTTAAAAGATATTAACGGTTCAATACCAACGTTTTTCAAGTTATGACTAAAATTGTTGATAATAAATGAAAATTCGTTTTGTGAAGTATACAAAGGCGGTTCATCCAAGCCAATTGATATACAGCTGTCAACCCGATATTTCTAAAAACACAGACATCTGTTCTAATGAAACCATATCAGAATAACCTTCATTCATGGAGGTTTTAAGTCGTTTCGTCAGAAAATCGAAAAATATAAAAACTATTCAAAAATTTAGTTTTTTTTTCTCGCCCTCATAAACTGGCAACACCACAACGTCAGGACGCTATATCTGATAATTTGATAAAGCTAAGTAAACTATCTTTCTCTGAGTGTAAACAGCAGAAAACTACCTAAAATAGCTTAAAAGATATTAGCGGTTCAATACCAATGTTTTAGGAATTATGACAAAAAAATGTTGATAATTAATGAAAAATCGTTTTGTGAAGTATACAAAGGCGGTTCTTCCAAGCCAATTGATATACAGCTGTCAACCCGATCTTTCGAAAACCACAGACGTTTGTTCTACTTAAAGCATATCAGAATAACCTTCATTCATGGAGGTTTTAAGTCGTTTCGTCAGAAAATCGAAAAATATAAAAACTATTCAAAAAATTAGTTTTTTTCTTTTCGCCCTGGTAAACTGGCAACACCACAACGTCAGGACGCTATATCTGATAATTTAATAAAGCTAAGTAAACTATCTTTCTCTGAGTGTAAACAGCAGATCTCTAACTAAAATAGCTTCAAAGATATTAACGGTTCAATACAAACGTTTTTCAAGTTATGACTAAAATTGTTGATAATAAATGAAAATTCGTTATGTGAAGTATACAAAGGCGGTTCATCCAAGCCAATTGATATACAGCTGTCAACCCGATATTTCTAAAAACACAGACATCTGTTCTAATGAAACCATATCAGAATAACCTTCATTCATGGAGGTTTTAAGTCGTTTCGTCAGAAAATCGAAAAATATAAAAACTATTCAATAATTTAGTTTTTTTTTCTCGCCCTCATAAACTGGCAACACCACAACGTCAGGACGCTATATCTGATAATTCAATAAAGCTAACTAAACTATCTTTCTCTGAGTGCAAACAGCAGATCTCTAACTAAAATAGCTTAAATGATATTAACGGTTCAATACCAACGTTTTTCAAGTAATGACTAAAATTGTTGATATTAAATGAAAATTCGTTTTGTGAAGTATACAAAGGCGGTTCTTCCAAGCCAATTGATATACAGCTGTCAACCCGATATTTCTAAAAACACAGACGTTTGTTCTAATGAAACCATATGAGAATTACCTACAATCATGGAGGTTTTAAGGCGTTTCGTCAAAAAATCGAAAAATATAAAAACTATTCAAAAATTTAGTTTTTTTCTTTTCGCCCTGGTAAACTGGCAACACCACAACGTCAGGACGCTATATCTGATAATTTG
The DNA here is from genome assembly GCF_019925205.1 of Metopolophium dirhodum. Lineage (NCBI taxonomy): Eukaryota > Metazoa > Arthropoda > Insecta > Hemiptera > Aphididae > Metopolophium > Metopolophium dirhodum. The sequence goes on from NC_083560.1 coordinate 150,836,690, forward strand.
ATAAAGCTAAGTAAACTATCTTTCTCTGAGTGTAAACAGCAGATCTCTAACTAAAATAGCTTAAAAGATATTAACGGTTCAATACCAACGTTTTTCAAGTTATGACTAAAATTGTTGATAATAAATGAAAATTCGTTTTGTGAAGTATACAAAGGCGGTTCTTCCAAGCCAATTAATATACAGCTGTCAACCTGATATTTCTAAAAACGCAGACGTCTGTTCTACTGAAACCATATAAGAATAATCAACATTCATGGAGGTTTTAAGTCGTTTCGTCAAAAAATCGAAAAATATAAAAACTATTCAAAAATTTAGTTTTTTTCTTTTCGCCCTCGAAGGCTGGCAAAACCACAACGTGAGAACGCTATATCTGAAATTGTAAAGAAGCTGCACAAATTATCTTTCTCTGAGTGCAAACAGCAGAACTCTACCTAAAATAGCTTAAAAGATATTAGCGGTTGAATACCAATGTTTTAGGAATTATGACAAAAAATTGTTGATAATAAATGAAAATTCGTTTTGTGTAGTATACAAAGGCGGTTCTTCCAAGCCAATTGATATACAGCTGTCAACCAGATATTTCGAAAACCACAGACGTCTGTTCTACTTAAACCATATCAGAATAACCTACATTCATGGAGGTTTTAAGTCGTTTCGTCAAAAAATCGAAAAATATAAAAACTATTCAAAAATATAGTTTTTTTTTTTTCGCCCTCGTAAACTGCCAACGCAAAAACGTCAGAACGCTATATCTGATAATTTAATAAAGCTAACTAAACTATCTTTCTCTGAGTGTAAACAGCAGAACTCTACCTAAAATAGATTAAAAGATATTAGCGGTTCAATACCAATGTTTTAGGAATTATGACAAAAAAATGTTGATAATTAATGAAAAATCGTTTTGTGAAGTATACAAAGGCGGTTCTTCCAAGCCAATTGATATACAGCTGTCAACCCGATATTTCGAAAACCACAGACGTCTGTTCTACTTAAAGCATATCAGAATAACCTTCATTCATGGAGGTTTTAAGTCGTTTCGTCAGAAAATCGAAAAATATAAAAACTATTCAAAAATTTAGTTTTTTTCTTTATGCCCTGGTAAACTGGCAACACCAAAACGTCAGGACGCTATATCTGATAATTTAATAAAGCTAAGTAAACTATCTTTCTCTGAGTGTAAACAGCAGATCTCTAACTAAAATAGCTTAAAAGATATTAACGGTTCAATACCAACGTTTTTCAAGTTATGACTAAAATTGTTGATAATAAATGAAAATTCGTTTTGTGAAGTATACAAAGGCGGTTCATCCAAGTCAATTGATATACAGCTGTCAACCCGATATTTCTAAAAACACAGACATCTGTTCTAATGAAACCATATCAGAATAACCTTCATTCATGGAGGTTTTAAGTCGTTTCGTCAGAAAATCGAAAAATATAAAAACTATTCAAAAATTTAGTTTTTTTTTTCTCGCCCTCATAAACTGGCAACACCACAACGTCAGGACGCTATATCTGATAATTCAATAAAGCTAAGTAAACTATCTTTCTCTGAGTGTAAACAGCAGAAAACTACCTAAAATAGCTTAAAAGATATTAGCGGTTCAATACCAATGTTTTAGGAATTATGACAAAAAAATGTTGATAATTAATGAAAAATCGTTTTGTGAAGTATACAAAGGCGGTTCTTCCAAGCCAATTGATATACAGCTGTCAACCCGATCTTTCGAAAACCACAGACGTTTGTTCTACTTAAAGCATATCAGAATAACCTTCATTCATGGAGGTTTTAAGTCGTTTCGTCAGAAAATCGAAAAATATAAAAACTATTCAAAAATTTAGTTTTTTTCTTTTCGCCCTGGTAAACTGGCAACACCACAACGTCAGGACGCTATATCTGATAATTTGATAAAGCTAAGTAAACTATCTTTCTCTGAGTGTAAACAGCAGAAAACTACCTAAAATAGCTTAAAAGATATTAGCGGTTCAATACCAATGTTTTAGGAATTATGACAAAAAAATGTTGATAATTAATGAAAAATCGTTTTGTGAAGTATACAAAGGCGGTTCTTCCAAGCCAATTGATATACAGCTGTCAACCCGATCTTTCGAAAACCACAGACGTTTGTTCTACTTAAAGCATATCAGAATAACCTTCATTCATGGAGGTTTTAAGTCGTTTCGTCAGAAAATCGAAAAATATAAAAACTATTCAAAAAATTAGTTTTTTTCTTTTCGCCCTGGTAAACTGGCAACACCACAACGTCAGGACGCTATATCTGATAATTTAATAAAGCTAAGTAAACTATCTTTCTCTGAGTGTAAACAGCAGATCTCTAACTAAAATAGCTTAAAAGATATTAACGGTTCAATACCAACGTTTTTCAAGTTATGACTAAAATTGTTGATAATAAATGAAAATTCGTTTTGTGAAGTATACAAAGGCGGTTCTTCCAAGCCAATTAATATACAGCTGTCAACCTGATATTTCTAAAAACGCAGACGTCTGTTCTACTGAAACCATATAAGAATAATCAACATTCATGGAGGTTTTAAGTCGTTTCATCAAAAAATCGAAAAATATAAAAACTATTCAAAAATTTAGTTTTTTTCTTTTCGCCCTCGAAGGCTGGCAAAACCACAACGTGAGAACGCTATATCTGAAATTGTAAAGAAGCTGCACAAATTATCTTTCTCTGAGTGCAAACAGCAGAACTCTACCTAAAATAGCTTAAAAGATATTAGCGGTTGAATACCAATGTTTTAGGAATTATGACAAAAAATTGTTGATAATAAATGAAAATTCGTTTTGTGCAGTATACAAAGGCGGTTCTTCCAAGCCAATTGATATACAGCTGTCAACCAGATATTTCGAAAACCACAGACGTCTGTTCTACTTAAACCATATCAGAATAACCTACATTCATGGAGGTTTTAAGTCGTTTCGTCAAAAAATCGAAAAATATAAAAACTATTCAAAAATATAGTTTTTTTTTTTTCGCCCTCGTAAACTGCCAACGCAAAAACGTCAGAACGCTATATCTGATAATTTAATAAAGCTAACTAAACTATCTTTCTCTGAGTGTAAACAGCAGAACTCTAACTAAAATAGCTTAAAAGATATTAACGGTTCAATACCAACGTTTTTCAAGTTATGACTAAAATTGTTGATAATAAATGAAAATTCGTTTTGTGAAGTATACAAAGGCGGTTCATCCAAGCCAATTGATATACAGCTGTCAACCCGATATTTCTAAAAACACAGACATCTGTTCTAATGAAACCATATCAGAATAACCTTCATTCATGGAGGTTTTAAGTCGTTTCGTCAGAAAATCGAAAAATATAAAAACTATTCAAAAATTTAGTTTTTTTTTCTCGCCCTCATAAACTGGCAACACCACAACGTCAGGACGCTATATCTGATAATTCAATAAAGCTAAGTAAACTATCTTTCTCTGAGTGTAAACAGCAGAAAACTACCTAAAATAGCTTAAAAGATATTAGCGGTTCAATACCAATGTTTTAGGAATTATGACAAAAAAATGTTGATAATTAATGAAAAATCGTTTTGTGAAGTATACAAAGGCGGTTCTTCCAAGCCAATTGATATACAGCTGTCAACCCGATCTTTCGAAAACCACAGACGTTTGTTCTACTTAAAGCATATCAGAATAACCTTCATTCATGGAGGTTTTAAGTCGTTTCGTCAGAAAATCGAAAAATATAAAAACTATTCAAAAAATTAGTTTTTTTCTTTTCGCCCTGGTAAACTGGCAACACCACAACGTCAGGACGCTATATCTGATAATTTGATAAAGCTAAGTAAACTATCTTTCTCTGAGTGTAAACAGCAGAAAACTACCTAAAATAGCTTAAAAGATATTAGCGGTTCAATACCAATGTTTTAGGAATTATGACAAAAAAATGTTGATAATTAATGAAAAATCGTTTTGTGAAGTATACAAAGGCGGTTCTTCCAAGCCAATTGATATACAGCTGTCAACCCGATCTTTCGAAAACCACAGACGTTTGTTCTACTTAAAGCATATCAGAATAACCTTCATTCATGGAGGTTTTAAGTCGTTTCGTCAGAAAATCGAAAAATATAAAAACTATTCAAAAAATTAGTTTTTTTCTTTTCGCCCTGGTAAACTGGCAACACCACAACGTCAGGACGCTATATCTGATAATTTAATAAAGCTAAGTAAACTATCTTTCTCTGAGTGTAAACAGCAGATCTCTAACTAAAATAGCTTAAAAGATATTAACGGTTCAATACAAACGTTTTTCAAGTTATGACTAAAATTGTTGATAATAAATGAAAATTCGTTTTGTGAAGTATACAAAGGCGGTTCATCCAAGCCAATTGATATACAGCTGTCAACCCGATATTTCTAAAAACACAGACATCTGTTCAAATGAAACCATATCAGAATAACCTTCATTCATGGAGGTTTTAAGTCGTTTCGTCAGAAAATCGAAAAATATAAAAACTATTCAAAAATTTAGTTTTTTTCTTTTCGCCCTCGTAAGCTGGCAAAACCACAACGTGAGAACGCTATATCTGAAATTGTAAAGAAGCTGCACAAATTATCTTTCTCTGAGTGCAAACAGCAGAACTCTACCTAAAATAGCTTAAAAGATATTAGCGGTTGAATACCAATGTTTTAGGAATTATGACAAAAAATTGTTGATAATAAATGAAAATTCGTTTTGTGTAGTATACAAAGGCGGTTCTTCCAAGCCAATTGATATACAGCTGTCAACCCGATCTTTCGAAAACCACAGACGTTTGTTCTACTTAAAGCATATCAGAATAACCTTCATTCATGGAGGTTTTAAGTCGTTTCGTCAGAAAATCGAAAAATATAAAAACTATTCAAAAAATTAGTTTTTTTTTTTTTCGCCCTCGTAAACTGCCAACGCAAAAACGTCAGAACGCTATATCTGATAATTTAATAAAGCTAACTAAACTATCTTTCTCTGAGTGTAAACAGCAGAACTCTACCTAAAATAGATTAAAAGATATTAGCGGTTCAATACCAATGTTTTAGGAATTATGACAAAAAAATGTTGATAATTAATGAAAAATCGTTTTGTGAAGTATACAAAGGCGGTTCTTCCAAGCCAATTGATATACAGCTGTCAACCCGATATTTCGAAAACCACAGACGTCTGTTCTACTTAAAGCATATCAGAATAACCTTCATTCATGGAGGTTTTAAGTCGTTTCGTCAGAAAATCGAAAAATATAAAAACTATTCAAAAATTTAGTTTTTTTCTTTATGCCCTGGTAAACTGGCAACACCAAAACGTCAGGACGCTATATCTGATAATTTAATAAAGCTAAGTAAACTATCTTTCTCTGAGTGTAAACAGCAGATCTCTAACTAAAATAGCTTAAAAGATATTAACGGTTCAATACCAACGTTTTTCAAGTTATGACTAAAATTGTTGATAATAAATGAAAATTCGTTTTGTGAAGTATACAAAGGCGGTTCATCCAAGCCAATTGATATACAGCTGTCAACCCGATATTTCTAAAAACACAGACATCTGTTCTAATGAAACCATATCAGAATAACCTTCATTCATGGAGGTTTTAAGTCGTTTCGTCAGAAAATCGAAAAATATAAAAACTATTCAAAAATTTAGTTTTTTTTTCTCGCCCTCATAAACTGGCAACACCACAACGTCAGGACGCTATATCTGATAATTCAATAAAGCTAAGTAAACTATCTTTCTCTGAGTGTAAACAGCAGAAAACTACCTAAAATAGCTTAAAAGATATTAACGGTTCAATACCAACGTTTTTCAAGTAATGACTAAAATTGTTGATAATAAATGAAAATTCGTTTTGTGAAGTATACAAAGGCGGTTCTTCCAAGCCAATTAATATACAGCTGTCAACCTGATATTTCTAAAAACGCAGACGTCTGTTCTACTGAAACCATATAAGAATAATCTACATTCATGGAGGTTTTAAGTCGTTTCGTCAAAAAATCGAAAAATATAAAAACTATTCAAAAATTTAGTTTTTTTCTTTTCGCCCTCGTAAGCTGGCAAAACCACAACGTGAGAACGCTATATCTGAAATTGTAAAGAAGCTGCACAAATTATCTTTCTCTGAGTGCAAACAGCAGAACTCTACCTAAAATAGCTTAAAAGATATTAGCGGTTGAATACCAATGTTTTAGGAATTATGACAAAAAATTGTTGATAATAAATGAAAATTCGTTTTGTGTAGTATACAAAGGCGGTTCTTCCAAGCCAATTGATATACAGCTGTCAACCAGATATTTCGAAAACCACAGACGTCTGTTCTACTTAAACCATATCAGAATAACCTACATTCATGGAAGTTTTAAGTCGTTTCGTCAAAAAATCGAAAAATATAAAAACTATTCAAAAATATAGTTTTTTTTTTTTCGCCCTCGTAAACTGCCAACGCAAAAACGTCAGAACGCTATATCTGATAATTTAATAAAGCTAACTAAACTATTTTTCTCTGAGTGTAAACAGCAGAACTCTACCTAAAATAGTTAAAAGATATTAGCGGTTCAATACCAATGTTTTAGGAATTATGACAAAAAAATGTTGATAATTAATGAAAAATCGTTTTGTGAAGTATACAAAGGCGGTTCTTCCAAGCCAATTGATATACAGCTGTCAACCCGATATTTCGAAAACCACAGACGTCTGTTCTACTTAAAGCATATCAGAATAACCTTCATTCATGGAGGTTTTAAGTCGTTTCGTCAGAAAATCGAAAAATATAAAAACTATTCAAAAAATTAGTTTTTTTCTTTTCGCCCTGGTAAACTGGCAACACCACAACGTCAGGACGCTATATCTGATAATTTAATAAAGCTAAGTAAACTATCTTTCTCTGAGTGTAAACAGCAGATCTCTAACTAAAATAGCTTAAAAGATATTAACGGTTCAATACCAAGGCTTTTCAAGTTATGACTAAAATTGTTGATAATAAATGAAAATTCGTTTTGTGAAGTATACAAAGGCGGTTCATCCAAGCCAATTGATATACAGGTGTCAACCCGATATTTCTAAAAACACAGACGTCTGTTCTAATGAAACCATATCAGAATAACCTTCATTCATGGAGGTTTTAAGTCGTTTCGTCAAAAAATCGAAAAAAATAAAAACTTTTCAAAAATTTAGTTTTTTTCTTCTTGCCCTGGTAAACTGGCAACACCACAACGTCAGGACGCTATATCTGATAATTTAATAAAGCTAAGTAAACTATCTTTCTCTGATTGTAAACAGCAGATCTCTAACTAAAATAGCTTAAAAGATATTAACGGATCAATACCAACGTTTTTCAAGTTATGACTAAAATTGTTGATAATAAATGAAAATTCGTTTTGTGAAGTATACAAAGGCCGTTCTTCCAAGCTAATTGATATACAGCTGTCAACCCGATCTTTCGAAAACCACAGACGTTTGTTCTACTGAAACCATATAAGAATAACTTACATTCATGGAGGTTTTAAGTCGTTTCGTCAAATAATCGAAAAATATAAAAACTATTCAAAAATTTAGTTTTTTTCTTTTCCCCTCGTAAACTGGCAACACCACAATGACAAAACGCTATATCTGATATTGTTAAAAAGCTGAACAAATTATCTTTTTCTGAGTGCAAACAGCAGAACTCTAACTAAAATAGCTTAAACGATATTAGCGGTTCAATACCAATGTTTTAGGAATTATGACAACAAAATGTTGATAATTAATGAAAAATCGTTTTGTGAAGTATACAAAGGCGGTTCTTCCAAGCCAATTGATATACAGCTGTCAACCTGATATTTCTAAAAACGCAGACGTCTGATCTACTGAAACCATATAAGAATAACCTACATTCATGGAGGTTTTAAGTCGTTTCGTCAAATAATCGAAAAATATAAAAACTATTCAAAAATTTAGTTTTTTTCTTTTCCCCTCGTAAACTGGCAACACCACAATGACAGAACGCTATATCTGATATTGTTAAAAAGCTGAACAAATTATCTTTTTCTGAGTGAAAACAGCAGAACTCTAACTAAAATAGCTTAAACGATATTAGCGGTTCAATACCAATGTTTTAGGAATTATGACAACAAAATGTTGATAATTAATGAAAAATCGTTTTGTGAAGTATACAAAGGCGGTTCTTCCAAGCCAAATTATATACAGCTGTCAACCTGATATTTCTAAAAACGCAGACGTCTGTTCTACTGAAACCATATAAGAATAACCTACATTCATGGAGGTTTTAAGTCGTTTCGTCAAAAAATCAAAAATATAAAAACTATTCAAAAATTTAGTTTTTTTCTTTTCGCCCTCGTAAGCTGGCAACACCACAACGTCAGAACGCTATATCTAATATTGTAAAAAAGCTGCACAAATTATCTTTCTCTGAGTGCAAACAGCAGAATTCTACCTAAAATAGCTTAAAAGATATTAGCGGATGAATACCAATGTTTTAGGAATTATGACAAAAAAATGTTGATAATTAATGAAAAATCGTTTTGTGAAGTATACAAAGGCAGTTCTTCCAAGCCAATTGATATACAGCTGTCAACCTGATATTTCTAAAAATGCAGACGTCTGTTCTACTGAAACCATATCAGAAAAACTTACATTCATGGTGGTTTTAAGTCGTTTCGTCAAAAAATCGAAAAATATAAAAACTATTCAAAAATTTAGTTTTTTTCTTTTCGCCCTCGTAAGCTGGCAACACCACAACGTCAGAACGCTATATCTGATATTGTAAAAAAGCTGCACAAATTATCTTTCTCTGAGTGCAAACAGCAGAACTCTACCTAAAATAGCTTAAAAGATATTAGCGGTTGAATACCAATGTTTTAGGAATTATGACAAAAAAATGTTGATAATTAATGAAAAATCGTTTTGTGAAGTATACAAAGGCGGTTCTTCCAAGCCAATTGATATACAGCTGTCAACCTGATATTTCTAAAAACGCAGACGTCTGATCTACTGAAACCATATAAGAATAACCTACATTCATGGAGGTTTTAAGTCGTTTCGTCAAATAATCGAAAAATATAAAAACTATTCAAAAATTTATTTTTTTCTTTTCCCCTCGTAAACTGGCAACACCACATTGACAGAACGCTATATCTGATATTGTTAAAAAGCTGAACAAATTATCTTTTTCTGAGTGCAAACAGCAGAACTCTAACTAAAATAGCTTAAACGATATTAGCGGTTCAATACCAATGTTTTAGGAATTATGACAACAAAATGTTGATAATTAATGAAAAATCGTTTTGTGAAGTATACAAAGGCGGTTCTTCCAAGCCAATTGATATACAGCTGTCAACCTGATATTTTTAAAAACGCAGACGTCTGTTCTACTGAAACCATATCAGAAAAACTTACATTCATGGAGGTTTTAAGTCGTTTCGTCAAAAAATCGAAAAATATAAAAACTATTCAAAAATTTAGTTTTTTTCTTTTCGCCCTCGTAAGCTGGCAACACCACAACGTCAGAACTCTATATCTGATATTGTAAAAAAGCTGCACAAATTATCTTTCTCTGAGTGCAAACAGCAGAACTCTACCTAAAATAGCTTAAAAGATATTAGCGGTTGAATACCAATGTTTTAGGAATTATGACAAAAAAATGTTGATAATTAATGAAAAATCGTTTTGTGAAGTATACAAAGGCGGTTCTTCCAAGCCAATTGATATACAGCTGTCAACCTGATATTTCTAAAAACGCAGACGTCTGTTCTACTGAAACCATATCAGAATAACCTTCATTCATGGAGGTTTTAAGTCGTTTCGTCAGAAAATCGAAAAATATAAAAACTATTCAAAAATTTAGTTTTTTTCTTTATGCCCTGGTAAACTGGCAACACCAAAACGTCAGGACGCTATATCTGATAATTTAATAAAGCTAAGTAAACTATCTTTCTCTGAGTGTAAACAGCAGATCTCTAACTAAAATAGCTTAAAAGATATTAACGGTTCAATACCAACGTTTTTCAAGTTATGACTAAAATTGTTGATAATAAATGAAAATTCGTTTTGTGAAGTATACAAAGGCGGTTCATCCAAGCCAATTGATATACAGCTGTCAACCCGATATTTCTAAAAACACAGACATCTGTTCTAATGAAACCATATCAGAATAACCTTCATTCATGGAGGTTTTAAGTCGTTTCGTCAGAAAATCGAAAAATATAAAAACTATTCAAAAATTTAGTTTTTTTTTCTCGCCCTCATAAACTGGCAACACCACAACGTCAGGACGCTATATCTGATAATTCAATAAAGCTAAGTAAACTATCTTTCTCTGAGTGTAAACAGCAGAAAACTACCTAAAATAGCTTAAAAGATATTAACGGTTCAATACCAACGTTTTTCAAGTAATGACTAAAATTGTTGATAATAAATGAAAATTCGTTTTGTGAAGTATACAAAGGCGGTTCTTCCAAGCCAATTAATATACAGCTGTCAACCTGATATTTCTAAAAACGCAGACGTCTGTTCTACTGAAACCATATAAGAATAATCTACATTCATGGAGGTTTTAAGTCGTTTCGTCAAAAAATCGAAAAATATAAAAACTATTCAAAAATTTAGTTTTTTTCTTTTCGCCCTCGTAAGCTGGCAAAACCACAACGTGAGAACGCTATATCTGAAATTGTAAAGAAGCTGCACAAATTATCTTTCTCTGAGTGCAAACAGCAGAACTCTACCTAAAATAGCTTAAAAGATATTAGCGGTTGAATACCAATGTTTTAGGAATTATGACAAAAAATTGTTGATAATAAATGAAAATTCGTTTTGTGTAGTATACAAAGGCGGTTCTTCCAAGCCAATTGATATACAGCTGTCAACCAGATATTTCGAAAACCACAGACGTCTGTTCTACTTAAACCATATCAGAATAACCTACATTCATGGAAGTTTTAAGTCGTTTCGTCAAAAAATCGAAAAATATAAAAACTATTCAAAAATATAGTTTTTTTTTTTTCGCCCTCGTAAACTGCCAACGCAAAAACGTCAGAACGCTATATCTGATAATTTAATAAAGCTAACTAAACTATTTTTCTCTGAGTGTAAACAGCAGAACTCTACCTAAAATAGTTAAAAGATATTAGCGGTTCAATACCAATGTTTTAGGAATTATGACAAAAAAATGTTGATAATTAATGAAAAATCGTTTTGTGAAGTATACAAAGGCGGTTCTTCCAAGCCAATTGATATACAGCTGTCAACCCGATATTTCGAAAACCACAGACGTCTGTTCTACTTAAAGCATATCAGAATAACCTTCATTCATGGAGGTTTTAAGTCGTTTCGTCAGAAAATCGAAAAATATAAAAACTATTCAAAAAATTAGTTTTTTTCTTTTCGCCCTGGTAAACTGGCAACACCACAACGTCAGGACGCTATATCTGATAATTTAATAAAGCTAAGTAAACTATCTTTCTCTGAGTGTAAACAGCAGATCTCTAACTAAAATAGCTTAAAAGATATTAACGGTTCAATACCAAGGCTTTTCAAGTTATGACTAAAATTGTTGATAATAAATGAAAATTCGTTTTGTGAAGTATACAAAGGCGGTTCATCCAAGCCAATTGATATACAGGTGTCAACCCGATATTTCTAAAAACACAGACGTCTGTTCTAATGAAACCATATCAGAATAACCTTCATTCATGGAGGTTTTAAGTCGTTTCGTCAAAAAATCGAAAAAAATAAAAACTTTTCAAAAATTTAGTTTTTTTCTTCTTGCCCTGGTAAACTGGCAACACCACAACGTCAGGACGCTATATCTGATAATTTAATAAAGCTAAGTAAACTATCTTTCTCTGATTGTAAACAGCAGATCTCTAACTAAAATAGCTTAAAAGATATTAACGGATCAATACCAACGTTTTTCAAGTTATGACTAAAATTGTTGATAATAAATGAAAATTCGTTTTGTGAAGTATACAAAGGCCGTTCTTCCAAGCTAATTGATATACAGCTGTCAACCCGATCTTTCGAAAACCACAGACGTTTGTTCTACTGAAACCATATAAGAATAACTTACATTCATGGAGGTTTTAAGTCGTTTCGTCAAATAATCGAAAAATATAAAAACTATTCAAAAATTTAGTTTTTTTCTTTTCCCCTCGTAAACTGGCAACACCACAATGACAAAACGCTATATCTGATATTGTTAAAAAGCTGAACAAATTATCTTTTTCTGAGTGCAAACAGCAGAACTCTAACTAAAATAGCTTAAACGATATTAGCGGTTCAATACCAATGTTTTAGGAATTATGACAACAAAATGTTGATAATTAATGAAAAATCGTTTTGTGAAGTATACAAAGGCGGTTCTTCCAAGCCAATTGATATACAGCTGTCAACCTGATATTTCTAAAAACGCAGACGTCTGATCTACTGAAACCATATAAGAATAACCTACATTCATGGAGGTTTTAAGTCGTTTCGTCAAATAATCGAAAAATATAAAAACTATTCAAAAATTTAGTTTTTTTCTTTTCCCCTCGTAAACTGGCAACACCACAATGACAGAACGCTATATCTGATATTGTTAAAAAGCTGAACAAATTATCTTTTTCTGAGTGAAAACAGCAGAACTCTAACTAAAATAGCTTAAACGATATTAGCGGTTCAATACCAATGTTTTAGGAATTATGACAACAAAATGTTGATAATTAATGAAAAATCGTTTTGTGAAGTATACAAAGGCGGTTCTTCCAAGCCAAATTATATACAGCTGTCAACCTGATATTTCTAAAAACGCAGACGTCTGTTCTACTGAAACCATATAAGAATAACCTACATTCATGGAGGTTTTAAGTCGTTTCGTCAAAAAATCAAAAATATAAAAACTATTCAAAAATTTAGTTTTTTTCTTTTCGCCCTCGTAAGCTGGCAACACCACAACGTCAGAACGCTATATCTAATATTGTAAAAAAGCTGCACAAATTATCTTTCTCTGAGTGCAAACAGCAGAATTCTACCTAAAATAGCTTAAAAGATATTAGCGGATGAATACCAATGTTTTAGGAATTATGACAAAAAAATGTTGATAATTAATGAAAAATCGTTTTGTGAAGTATACAAAGGCAGTTCTTCCAAGCCAATTGATATACAGCTGTCAACCTGATATTTCTAAAAACGCAGACGTCTGTTCTACTGAAACCATATCAGAAAAACTTACATTCATGGTGGTTTTAAGTCGTTTCGTCAAAAAATCGAAAAATATAAAAACTATTCAAAAATTTAGTTTTTTTCTTTTCGCCCTCGTAAGCTGGCAACACCACAACGTCAGAACGCTATATCTGATATTGTAAAAAAGCTGCACAAATTATCTTTCTCTGAGTGCAAACAGCAGAACTCTACCTAAAATAGCTTAAAAGATATTAGCGGTTGAATACCAATGTTTTAGGAATTATGACAAAAAAATGTTGATAATTAATGAAAAATCGTTTTGTGAAGTATACAAAGGCGGTTCTTCCAAGCCAATTGATATACAGCTGTCAACCTGATATTTCTAAAAACGCAGACGTCTGATCTACTGAAACCATATAAGAATAACCTACATTCATGGAGGTTTTAAGTCGTTTCGTCAAATAATCGAAAAATATAAAAACTATTCAAAAATTTATTTTTTTCTTTTCCCCTCGTAAACTGGCAACACCACATTGACAGAACGCTATATCTGATATTGTTAAAAAGCTGAACAAATTATCTTTTTCTGAGTGCAAACAGCAGAACTCTAACTAAAATAGCTTAAACGATATTAGCGGTTCAATACCAATGTTTTAGGAATTATGACAACAAAATGTTGATAATTAATGAAAAATCGTTTTGTGAAGTATACAAAGGCGGTTCTTCCAAGCCAATTGATATACAGCTGTCAACCTGATATTTTTAAAAACGCAGACGTCTGTTCTACTGAAACCATATCAGAAAAACTTACATTCATGGAGGTTTTAAGTCGTTTCGTCAAAAAATCGAAAAATATAAAAACTATTCAAAAATTTAGTTTTTTTCTTTTCGCCCTCGTAAGCTGGCAACACCACAACGTCAGAACTCTATATCTGATATTGTAAAAAAGCTGCACAAATTATCTTTCTCTGAGTGCAAACAGCAGAACTCTACCTAAAATAGCTTAAAAGATATTAGCGGTTGAATACCAATGTTTTAGGAATTATGACAAAAAAATGTTGATAATTAATGAAAAATCGTTTTGTGAAGTATACAAAGGCGGTTCTTCCAAGCCAATTGATATACAGCTGTCAACCTGATATTTCTAAAAACGCAGACGTCTGTTCTACTGAAACCATATCAGAAAAACTTACATTCATGGTGGTTTTAAGTCGTTTCGTCAAAAAATCGAAAAATATAAAAACTATTCAAAAATTTAGTTTTTTTCTTTTCACCCTCGTAAGCTGGCAACACCACAACGTCAGAACGCTATATCTGATATTGTAAAAAAGCTGCACAAATTATCTTTCTCTGAGTGCAAACAGCAGAACTCTACCTAAAATAGCTTAAAAGATATTAGCGGTTGAATACCAATGTTTTAGGAATTATGACAAAAAAATGTTGATAATTAATGAAAAATCGTTTTGTGAAGTATACAAAGGCGGTTCTTCTAAGCCAATTGATATACAGCTGTCAACTTGATATTTCTAAAAACGCAGACGTCTGTTCTACTGAAACCATATCAGAAAAACTTACATTCATGGTGGTTTTAAGTCGTTTCGTCAAAAAATCGAAAAATATAAAAACTATTCAAAAATTTAGTTTTTTTCTTTTCGCCCTCGTAAGCTGGCAACACCACAACGTCAGAACGCTATATCTAATATTGTAAAAAAGCTGCACAAATTATCTTTCTCTGAGTGCAAACAGCAGAATTCTACCTAAAATAGCTTAAAAGATATTAGCGGATGAATACCAATGTTTTAGGAATTATGACAAAAAAATGTTGATAATTAATGAAAAATCGTTTTGTGAAGTATACAAAGGCAGTTCTTCCAAGCCAATTGATATACAGCTGTCAACCTGATATTTCTAAAAACGCAGACGTCTGTTCTACTGAAACCATATCAGAAAAACTTACATTCATGGTGGTTTTAAGTCGTTTCGTCAAAAAATCGAAAAATATAAAAACTATTCAAAAATTTAGTTTTTTTTCTTTTCGCCCTCGTAAGCTGGCAACACCACAACGTCAGAACGCTATATCTGATATTGTAAAAAAGCTGCACAAATTATCTTTCTCTGAGTGCAAACAGCAGAACTCTACCTAAAATAGCCTAAAAGATATTAGCGGTTGAATACCAATGTTTTAGGAATTATGACAAAAAAATGTTGATAATTAATGAAAAATCGTTTTGTGAAGTATACAAAGGCGGTTCTTCCAAGCCAATTGATATACAGCTGTCAACCTGATATTTCTAAAAACGCAGACGTCTGATCTACTGAAACCATATAAGAATAACCTACATTCATGGAGGTTTTAAGTCGTTTCGTCAAATAATCGAAAAATATAAAAACTATTCAAAAATTTATTTTTTTTCTTTTCCCCTCGTAAACTGGCAACACCACAATGACAGAACGCTATATCTGATATTGTTAAAAAGCTGAACAAATTATCTTTTTCTGAGTGCAAACAGCAGAACTCTAACTAAAATAGCTTAAACGATATTAGCAGTTCAATACCAATGTTTTAGGAATTATGACAACAAAATGTTGATAATTAATGAAAAATCGTTTTGTGAAGTATACAAAGGCGGTTCTTCCAAGCCAATTGATATACAGCTGTCAACCTGATATTTTTAAAAACGCAGACGTCTGTTCTACTGAAACCATATCAGAAAAACTTACATTCATGGAGGTTTTAAGTCGTTTCGTCAAAAAATCGAAAAATATAAAAACTATTCAAAAATTTAGTTTTTTTCTTTTCGCCCTCGTAAGCTGGCAACACCACAACGTCAGAACTCTATATCTGATATTGTAAAAAAGCTGCACAAATTATCTTTCTCTGAGTGCAAACAGCAGAACTCTACCTAAAATAGCTTAAAAGATATTAGCGGTTGAATACCAATGTTTTAGGAATTATGACAAAAAAATGTTGATAATTAATGAAAAATCGTTTTGTGAAGTATACAAAGGCGGTTCTTCCAAGCCAATTGATATACAGCTGTCAACCTGATATTTCTAAAAAACGCAGACGTCTGTTCTACTGAAACCATATCAGAAAAACTTACATTCATGGTGGTTTTAAGTCGTTTCGTCAAAAAATCGAAAAATATAAAAAACTATTCAAAAATTTAGTTTTTTTTCTTTTCGCCCTCGTAAGCTGGCAACACCACAACGTCAGAACGCTATATCTGATATTGTAAAAAAGCTGCACAAATTATCTTTCTCTGAGTGCAAACAGCAGAACTCTACCTAAAATAGCTTAAAAGATATTAGCGGTTGAATACCAATGTTTTAGGAATTATGACAAAAAAATGTTGATAATTAATGAAAAAATCGTTTTGTGAAGTATACAAAGGCGGTTCTTCCAAGCCAATTGATATACAGCTGTCAACTTGATATTTCTAAAAACGCAGACGTCTATTCTACTGAAACCATATCAGAAAAACTTACATTCATGGTGGTTTTAAGTCGTTTCGTCAAAAAATCGAAAAATATAAAAAAGCTAGTTCAAAAAGTTTAGTTTTTTTCTTTTCGCCCTCGTAAGCTGGCAACACCACAACGTCAGAACGCTATATCTAATATTGTAAAAAAGCTGCACAAAATTATCTTTCTCTGAGTGCAAACAGCAGAATTCTACCTAAAATAGCTTAAAAGATATTAGCGGAATGAATACCATGTTTTAGGAATTATGACAAAAAAATGTTGATAATTAATGAAAAATCGTTTTGTGAAGTATACAAAGGCAGTTTCTTCCAAGCCAATTGATATACAGCTGTCAACCTGATATTTCTAAAAACGCAGGACGTCTGTTCTACTGAAACCATATCAGAAAAAACTTACATTCATGGTGGTTTTAAGTCGTTTCGTCAAAAAATCGAAAAATATAAAAACTATTCAAAAATTTAGTTTTTTTTCTTTTCGCCCTCGTAAGCTGGCAACACCACAACGTCAGAACGCTATATCTGATATTGTAAAAAAAGATGCACAAATTATCTTTCTCTGAGTGCAAACAGCAGAACTCTACCTAAAATAGCTTAAAAGATATTAGCGGTTGAATACCAATGTTTTTAGGAATTATGACAAAAAAATGTTGATAATTAATGAAAAATCGTTTTGTGAAGTATACAAAGGCGGTTCTTCCAAGCCAATTGATATACAGCTGTCAACCTGATATTTCTAAAAACGCAGACGTCTGATCTACTGAAACCATATAAGAATAACCTACATTCATGGAGGTTTTAAGTCGTTTCGTCAAATAATCGAAAAATATAAAAACAACTATTCAAAAATTTATTTTTTTTCTTTTTCCCCTCGTAAACTGGCAACACCACAATGACAGAACGCTATATCTGATATTGTTAAAAAGCTGAACAAATTATCTTTTTCTGAGTGCAAACAGCAGAACTCTAACTAAAATAGCTTAAACGATATTAGCGGTTCAATACCAATGTTTTAGGGAATTATGACAACAAAATGTTGATAATTAATGAAAAATCGTTTTGTGAAGTATACAAAGGCGGTTCTTCCAAGCCAATTGATATACAGCTGTCAACCTGATATTTCTAAAAACGCAGACGTCTGATCTACTGAAACCATATAAGGAATAACCTACATTCATGGAGGTTTTAAGTCGTTTCGTCAAATAATCGAAAAAATATAAAAACTATTCAAAAATTTATTTTTTTTCTTTTCCCCTCGTAAACTGGCAACACCACAATGACAGAACGCTATATCTGATATTGTAAAAAAGCTGCACAAATTATCTTTCTCTGAGTGCAAACAGCAGAACTCTACCTAAAATAGCTTAAAAGCGGTTGAATACCAATGTTTTAGGAATTATGACAACAAAATGTTGATAATTAATGAAAAATCGTTTTGTGAAGTATACAAAGGCGGTTCTTCCAAGCCAATTGATATACAGCTGTCAACCTGATATTTCTAAAAACGCAGACGTCTGTTCTACTGAAACCATATCAGAAAAACTTACATTCATGGTGGTTTTAAGTCGTTTCGTCAAAAAATCGAAAAATATAAAAACTATTCAAAAATTTAGTTTTTTTTCTTTTCGCCCTCGTAAGCTGGCAACACCACAACGTCAGAACTCTATATCTGATATTGTAAAAAAGCTGCACAAATTATCTTTCTCTGAGTGCAAACAGCAGAACTCTACCTAAAATAGCTTAAAAGATATTAGCGGTTGAATACCAATGTTTTAGGAATTATGACAAAAAAAATGTTGATAATTAATGAAAAATCGTTTTGTGAAGTATACAAAGGCGGTTCTTCCAAGCCAATTGATATACAGCTGTCAACCTGATATTTCTAAAAACGCAGACGTCTGTTCTACTGAAACCATATCAGAAAAACTTACATTCATGGTGGTTTTAAGTCGTTTCGTCAAAAAATCGAAAAATATAAAAAACTATTCAAAAATTTAGTTTTTTTCTTTTCGCCCTCGTAAGCTGGCAACACCACAACGTCAGAACGCTATATCTGATATTGTAAAAAAGCTGCACAAATTATCTTTCTCTGAGTGCAAACAGCAGAACTCTACCTAAAATAGCTTAAAAGATATTAGCGGTTGAATACCAATGTTTTAGGAATTATGACAAAAAAATGTTGATAATTAATGAAAAAATCGTTTTGTGAAGTATACAAAGGCGGTTCTTCCAAGCCAATTGATATACAGCTGTCAACTTGATATTTCTAAAAACGCAGACGTCTATTCTACTGAAACCATATCAGAAAAACTTACATTCATGGTGGTTTTAAGTCGTTTCGTCAAAAAATCGAAAAATATAAAAAACTATTCAAAAATTTAGTTTTTTTCTTTTCGCCCTCGTAAGCTGGCAACACCACAAACGTCAGAACGCTATATCTAATATTGTAAAAAAAGCTGCACAAATTATCTTTCTCTGAGTGCAAACAGCAGAATTCTACCTAAAATAGCTTAAAAGATATTAGCGGATGAATACCAATGTTTTAGGAATTATGACAAAAAAATGTTGATAATTAATGAAAAATCGTTTTGTGAAGTATACAAAGGCAGTTCTTCCAAGCCAATTGATATACAGCTGTCAACCTGATATTTCTAAAAACGCAGACGTCTGTTCTACTGAAACCATATCAGAAAAACTTACATTCATGGTGGTTTTAAGTCGTTTCGTCAAAAAATCGAAAAATATAAAAACTATTCAAAAATTTAGTTTTTTTCTTTTCGCCCTCGTAAGCTGGCAACACCACAACGTCAGAACGCTATATCTGATATTGTAAAAAAGATGCACAAATTATCTTTCTCTGAGTGCAAACAGCAGAACTCTACCTAAAATAGCTTAAAAGATATTAGCGGTTGAATACCAATGTTTTAGGAATTATGACAAAAAAATGTTGATAATTAATGAAAAATCGTTTTGTGAAGTATACAAAGGCGGTTCTTCCAAGCCAATTGATATACAGCTGTCAACCTGATATTTCTAAAAACGCAGACGTCTGATCTACTGAAACCATATAAGAATAACCTACATTCATGGAGGTTTTAAGTCGTTTCGTCAAATAATCGAAAAATATAAAAACTATTCAAAAATTTATTTTTTTTTCTTTTCCCCTCGTAAACTGGCAACACCACAATGACAGAACGCTATATCTGATATTGTTAAAAAGCTGAACAAATTATCTTTTTCTGAGTGCAAACAGCAGAACTCTAACTAAAATAGCTTAAACGATATTAGCGGTTCAATACCAATGTTTTAGGAATTATGACAACAAAATGTTGATAATTAATGAAAAATCGTTTTGTGAAGTATACAAAGGCGGTTCTTCCAAGCCAATTGATATACAGCTGTCAACCTGATATTTCTAAAAACGCAGACGTCTGATCTACTGAAACCATATAAGAATAACCTACATTCATGGAGGTTTTAAGTCGTTTCGTCAAATAATCGAAAAATATAAAAACTATTCAAAAATTTATTTTTTTTTCTTTTCCCCTCGTAAACTGGCAACACCACAATGACAGAACGCTATATCTGATATTGTAAAAAAGCTGCACAAATTATCTTTCTCTGAGTGCAAACAGCAGAACTCTACCTAAAATAGCTTAAAAGATATTAGCGGTTGAATACCAATGTTTTAGGAATTATGACAACAAAATGTTGATAATTAATGAAAAATCGTTTTGTGAAGTATACAAAGGCGGTTCTTCCAAGCCAATTGATATACAGCTGTCAACCTGATATTTCTAAAAACGCAGACGTCTGTTCTACTGAAACCATATCAGAAAAACTTACATTCATGGTGGTTTTAAGTCGTTTTCGTCAAAAAATCGAAAAATATAAAAACTATTCAAAAATTTAGTTTTTTTCTTTTCGCCCTCGTAAGCTGGCAACACCACAACGTCAGAACGCTATATCTGATATTGTAAAAAAGCTGCACAAATTATCTTTCTCTGAGTGCAAACAGCAGAACTCTACCTAAAATAGCTTAAAAGATATTAGCGGTTGAATACCAATGTTTTAGGAATTATGACAAAAAAATGTTGATAATTAATGAAAAATCGTTTTGTGAAGTATACAAAGGCGGTTCTTCCAAGCCAATTGATATACAGCTGTCAACTTGATATTTCTAAAAACGCAGACGTCTGTTCTACTGAAACCATATCAGAAAAACTTACATTCATGGTGGTTTTAAGTCGTTTCGTCAAAAAATCGAAAAATATAAAAACTATTCAAAAATTTAGTTTTTTTCTTTTCGCCCTCGTAAGCTGGCAACACCACAACGACAGAACGCTATATCTGATATTGTAAAAAAGCTGCACAAATTATCTTTCTCTGAGTGCAAACAGCAGAACTCTACCTAAAATAGCTTAAAAGATATTAGCGGTTGAATACCAATGTTTTAGGAATTATGACAAAAAAAATGTTGATAATTAATGAAAAATCGTTTTGTGAAGTATACAAAGGCGGTTCTTCCAAGCCAATTGATATACAGCTGTCAACCTGATATTTTTAAAAACGCAGACGTCTGTTCTACTGAAACCATATCAGAAAAACTTACATTCATGGAGGTTTTAAGTCGTTTCGTCAAAAAATCGAAAAATATAAAAACTATTCAAAAATTTAGTTTTTTTCTTTTCGCCCTCGTAAGCTGGCAACACCACAACGTCAGAACGCTATATCTGATATTGTAAAAAAGCTGCACAAATTATCTTTCTCTGAGTGCAAACAGCAGAACTCTACCTAAAATAGCTTAAAAGATATTAGCGGTTGAATACCAATGTTTTAGGAATTATGACAAAAAAATGTTGATAATTAATGAAAAATCGTTTTGTGAAGTATACAAAGGCGGTTCTCTTCCAAGCCAATTGATATACAGCTGTCAACTTGATATTTCTAAAAACGCAGACGTCTGTTCTACTGAAACCATATCAGAAAAACTTACATTCATGGTGGTTTTAAGTCGTTTCGTCAAAAAAATCGAAAAATATAAAAACTATTCAAAAATTTAGTTTTTTTCTTTTCGCCCTCGTAAGCTGGCAACACCACAACGTCCAGAACGCTATATCTAATATTGTAAAAAAGCTGCACAAATTATCTTTCTCTGAGTGCAAACAGCAGAATTCTACCTAAAATAGCTTAAAAGATATTAGCGGATGAATACCAATGTTTTAGGAATTATGACAAAAAAATGTTGATAATTAATGAAAAATCGTTTTGTGAAGTATACAAAGGCGGTTCTTCCAAGCCAATTGATATACAGCTGTCAACTTGTTATTTCTAAAAACGCAGACGTCTGTTCTACTGAAACCATATCAGAAAAACTTACATTCATGGTGGTTTTAAGTCGTTTCGTCAAAAAATCGAAAAATAAAAAAACTATTCAAAAATTTAGTTTTTTTCTTTTCGCCCTCGTAAGCTGGCAACACCACAACGTCAGAACGCTATATCTGATATTGTAAAAAAGCTGCACAAATTATCTTTCTCTGAGTGCAAACAGCAGAACTCTACCTAAAATAGCTTAAAAGATATTAGCGGTTGAATACCAATGTTTTAGGAATTATGACAAAAAAAATGTTGATAATTAATGAAAAAATCGTTTTGTGAAGTATACAAAGGCGGTTCTTCCAAGCCAATTGATATACAGCTGTCAACCTGATATTTCTAAAAAACGCAGACGTCTGATCTACTGAAACCATATAAGAATAACCTACATTCATGGAGGTTTTAAGTCGTTTCGTCAAATAATCGAAAAATATAAAAACTATTCAAAAATTTATTTTTTTTCTTTTCCCCTCGTAAACTGGCAACACCACAATGACAGAACGCTATATCTGATATTGTTAAAAAGCTGAACAAATTATCTTTTTCTGAGTGCAAACAGCAGAACTCTAACTAAAATAGCTTAAACGATATTAGCGGTTCAATACCAATGTTTTAGGAATTATGACAACAAAATGTTGATAATTAATGAAAAAATCGTTTTGTGAAGTATACAAAGGCGGTTCTTCCAAGCCAATTGATATACAGCTGTCAACCTGATATTTTTAAAAACGCAGACGTCTGTTCTACTGAAACCATATCAGAAAAACTTACATTCATGGAGGTTTTAAGTCGTTTCGTCAAAAAATCGAAAAATATAAAAACTATTCAAAAATTTAGTTTTTTTCTTTTCGCCCTCGTAAGCTGGCAACACCACAACGTCAAAACTCTATATCTGATATTGTAAAAAAGCTGCACAAATTATCTTTCTCTGAGTGCAAACAGCAGAACTCTACCTAAAATAGCTTAAAAGATATTAGCGGTTGAATACCAATGTTTTAGGAATTATGACAAAAAAATGTTGATAATTAATGAAAAATCGTTTTGTGAAGTATACAAAGGCGGTTCTTCCAAGCCAATTGATATACAGCTGTCAACCTGATATTTCTAAAAACGCAGACGTCTGTTCTACTGAAACCATATCAGAAAAAACTTACATTCATGGTGGTTTTAAGTCGTTTCGTCAAAAAATCGAAAAATATAAAAACTATTCAAAAATTTAGTTTTTTTCTTTTCGCCCTCGTAAGCTGGCAACACCACAACGTCAGAACGCTATATCTGATATTGTAAAAAAGCTGCACAAATTATCTTTCTCTGAGTGCAAACAGCAGAACTCTACCTAAAATAGCTTAAAAGATATTAGCGGTTGAATACCAATGTTTTAGGAATTATGACAAAAAAATGTTGATAATTAATGAAAAATCGTTTTGTGAAGTATACAAAGGCGGTTCTTCCAAGCCAATTGATATACAGCTGTCAAACTTGATATTTCTAAAAACGCAGACGTCTGTTCTACTGAAACCATATCAGAAAAACTTACATTCATGGTGGTTTTAAGTCGTTTCGTCAAAAAATCGAAAAATATAAAAACTATTCAAAAAATTTAGTTTTTTTCTTTTCGCCCTGGTAAACTGGCAACACCACAACGTCAGGACGCTATATCTGATAATTTAATAAAGCTAAGTAAACTATCTTTCTCTGAGTGTAAACAGCAGATCTCTAACTAAAATAGCTTAAAAGATATTAACGGTTCAATACCAACGTTTTTCAAGTTATGACTAAAATTGTTGATAATAAATGAAAATTCGTTTTGTGAAGTATACAAAGGCGGTTCATCCAAGCCAATTGATATACAGCTGTCAACCCGATATTTCTAAAAACACAGACGTCTGTTCTAATGAAACCATATCAGAATTACCTTCATTCATGGAGGTTTTAAGTCGTTTCGTCAGAAAATCGAAAAATATAAAAACTATTCAAAAATTTAGTTTTTTTTTCTCGCCCTCATAAACTGGCAACACCACAACGTCAGGACGCTATATCTGATAATTCAATAAAGCTAACTAAACTATCTTTCTCTGAGTGCAAACAGCAGATCTCTAACAAAATAGCTTAAATGATATTAACGGTTCAATACCAACGTTTTTCAAGTAATGACTAAAATTGTTGATAATAAATGAAAATTCGTTTTGTGAAGTATACAAAGGCGGTTCTTCCAAGCCAATTGATATACAGCTGTCAACCCGATATTTCTAAAAACACAGACGTTTGTTCTAATGAAACCATATGAGAATTACCTACATTCATGGAGGTTTTAAGTCGTTTCGTCAGAAAATCGAAAAATATAAAAACTATTCAAAAAATTAGTTTTTTTCTTTTCGCCCTGGTAAACTGGCAACACCACAACGTCAGGGACGCTATATCTGATAATTTAATAAAGCTAAGTAAACTATCTTTCTCTGAGTGTAAACAGCAGATCTCTAACTAAAATAGCTTAAAAGATATTAACGGTTCAATACCAACGTTTTTCAAGTTATGACTAAAATTGTTGATAATAAATGAAAATTCGTTTTGTGAAGTATACAAAGGCGGTTCATCCAAGCCAATTGATATACAGCTGTCAACCCGATATTTCTAAAAACACAGACGTCTGTTCTAATGAAACCATATCAGAATAACCTTCATTCATGGAGGTTTTAAGTCGTTTCGTCAAAAAATCGAAAAATATAAAAACTATTCAAAAAATTAGTTTTTTTCTTTTCGCCCTGGTAAACTGGCAACACCACAACGTCAGGACGCTATATCTGATAATTTAATAAAGCTAAGTAAACTATCTTTCTCTGAGTGCAAACAGCAGATCTCTAACTAAAATAGCTTAAATGATATTAACGGTTCAATACCAACGTTTTTCAAGTAATGACTAAAATTGTTGATAATTAATGAAAAATCGTTTTGTGAAGTATAAAAAGGCGGTTCTTCCAAGCCAATTGATATACAGCTGTCAACCTGATATTTTTAAAAACGCAGACGTCTGTTCTACTGAAACCATATCAGAAAAACTTACATTCATGGAGGTTTTAAGTCGTTTCGTCAAAAAATCGAAAAATATAAAAACTATTCAAAAATTTAGTTTTTTTCTTTTCGCCCTCGTAAGCTGGCAACACCACAACGTCAGAACGCTATATCTGATATTGTAAAAAAGCTGCACAAATTATCTTTCTCTGAGTGCAAACAGCAGAACTCTACCTAAAATAGCTTAAAAGATATTAGCGGTTGAATACCAATGTTTTAGGAATTATGACAAAAAAATGTTGATAATTAATGAAAAATCGTTTTGTGAAGTATACAAAGGCGGTTCTTCCAAGCCAAATTATATACAGCTGTCAACCTGATATTTCTAAAAACGCAGACGTCTGTTCTACTGAAACCATATAAGAATAACCTACATTCATGGAGGTTTTAAGTCGTTTCGTCAGAAAATCGAAAAATATAAAAACTATTCAAAAATTTAGTTTTTTTTCTTCTTGCCCTGGTAAACTGGCAACACCACAACGTCACAACGCTATATCTGATATTGTAAAAAAGCTGCACAAATTATCTTTCTCTGAGTGCAAACAGCAGAACTCTGTTACCAATGGTTGAATACCAATGTTTTAGGAATTATGACAAAAAAATGTTGATAATTAATGAAAAATCGTTTTGTGAAGTATACAAAGGCGGTTCTTCCAAGCCAATTGATATACAGCTGTCAACCTGATATTTCTAAAAACGCAGACGTCTGATCTACTGAAACCATATCAGAAAAACTTACATTCATGGAGGTTTTAAGTCGTTTCGTCAAAAAAATCGAAAAATATAAAAACTATTCAAAAATTTAGTTTTTTTCTTTTCGCCCTCGTAAGCTGGCAACACCACAACGTCAGAACTCTATATCTGATATTGTAAAAAAGCTGCACAAATTATCTTTCTCTGAGTGCAAACAGCAGAACTCTACCTAAAATAGCTTAAAAGATATTAGCGGTTGAATACCAATGTTTTAGGAATTATGACAAAAAAATGTTGATAAATTAATGAAAAATCGTTTTGTGAAGTATACAAAGGCGGTTCTTCCAAGCCAATTGATATACAGCTGTCAACTTGATATTTCTAAAAACGCAGACGTCTGTTCTACTGAAACCATATCAGAAAAACTTACATTCATGGTGGTTTTAAGTCGTTTCGTCAAAAAATCGAAAAATATAAAAACTATTCAAAAATTTAGTTTTTTTCTTTTCGCCCTCGTAAGCTGGCAACACCACAACGTCAGAACGCTATATCTGATATTGTTAAAAAAGCTGCACAAATTATCTTTCTCTGAGTGCAAACAGCAGAACTCTACCTAAAATAGCTTAAAAGATATTAGCGGTTGAATACCAATGTTTTAGGAATTATGACAAAAAAATGTTGATAATTAATGAAAAATCGTTTTGTGAAGTATACAAAGGCGGTTCTTCCAAGCCAATTGATATACAGCTGTCAACCTGATATTTCTAAAAACGCAGACGTCTGATCTACTGAAACCATATAAGAATAACCTACATTCATGGAGGTTTTAAGTCGTTTCGTCAAATAATCGAAAAATATAAAAAACTATTCAAAAATTTATTTTTTTTCTTTTCCCCTCGTAAACTGGCAACACCACAATGACAGAACGCTATATCTGATATTGTTAAAAAGCTGAACAAATTACTTTTTTCTGAGTGCAAACAGCAGAACTCTAA